>NC_092205.1:85480350-85567283 GCF_043381705.1 Parasteatoda tepidariorum | reverse complement strand
AGATGCTCAATAAAAGAGTTTGGTGAATTAACAAATATAAACATATATATATATATATATATATGCTATATATATATATGTACAGGGTGATTGTGAGCCCAACTCAAAATCCTGGAATAAAATCATTAATGGCCCATTTCAAAAAATGAATGTCTTTATAAATTATAATTTAAATGAAAAATTACACATAAGTTTACTTGTATATCTAATCACATCTATACAAAGAATTTTTATACATAAATGTGATTGATGATTCCTTGAAACTTCCGGATAGCGAAAAATCTGGAAATCCGGATTTTTTCCGGAGCACATTTAACTCTGTATATATATATTCCAATTTGGATTTTTGTGAACAATTTTGTTTTGTGTTATATGGATTGCCAAGAGAAAAGTTTCACTGAGAAGAGATGACTCTTAAAGTTAAAAATTATTTATCTACTACAAAAACTATTCTAATTTCTAAATTTACAATGAGTTGTTTTTTTAAAAAAAATTTTTGGATATCAAAAATAAAAGATTTTATTTTAGTAAATAAAACTTTTACTTATCACTACTAAAAAGTTTAAATGAATATTTTATGTGTCACATAAAAGTGATTTAATGACATAATTAAAAATGATAAAATGTGTTTTTAAAAAAAAATACAATTATTTCGTAGAGGCATTTAAAAGATGCAAGATATTATAATAAAACAACATTACACCCATCAATAAAGATATGAAAACTATACTTTTAATTGTGATTCTCATATATTCATTATGGATAACAATTTTCAAGTATTGAAAGTTAAGCAGAGTTAAAACATGCAATATTTTATTGCCTTAAGATTCAGAAGATTTTCGCTAGTCAGCTGCAATTTTATAATTCAAAATCCAAATTAATAATAAAATATAAAAAAAATACAATATGTATTTTTTAATCTTTGGGATGGTGGTCATATTAATAATACACTGAAAACAAACAAAAAAGTTTTCTAAAATGTATGCACCTCATTTTAAATATTTAACACAAGTTTCTAAAAGTAAAATGTTATCAATCAACAAGTTTTACTATAAAAAAAATTGTGCTTACAGTTATGGCATCAACCAAGGGTTTTTCATAATTTCTTTCATACTCTGCTTTGATTTGAACCATATCGATTTCACATCGAGAAACTACAACCCGGATCAGAGTGTCATCATCGGTACCCAAGCCCTAAAAATAAAATAAAAAACACTTAAAGTTTTGTTATCAATATATGATGGCAGCAAATGCAATGCAAAGAGATACGTACTACCTTCATTGCTTTGTAAAGTTTCTCAGCAAAGTAAAAAGGTCTGTTTTCAACACATTTGGCTAAAAAGAAAAATAAAGTAATTACAATAATTAAGGATTCCATCTCTGTATGGTACAGCAACTTTACCCATACATATTAGTACAAAAACAGAGCACACACTTGTTTTATCCTTTAAAAATTTTAAAATTAAAATATATATATATATTTTTTTTTCTTCTAAAAATTTATTAATTTAAGCCAACTTCCACAAAACTACACATCAGCACAAAACTTCATATCTATTTAGGGGACTATGAAAGTTCAATCAAAAAAGAAAAAAAATTAAATTTTTTTATTATATATAAAAAATATTCTTGCATTTTATAGAGCCAACTAATTAAAATATAGAAAATGTTACCACTTCTTATTATTTTGAAATTTAAAATAATTTATTATCTTGTATTCTATAATGATTAAATTTACAAAAAAGTGGTTTTGAGAGGTATTCTATATGATTTTCATGTATAACGATGCACTTTTCTCAACAAACCTATTCCAGTCTTTAGGTCTAGAAAAAAGGTTAAATACTAAAAATAAAAAATAATGGGTGCTCGTTATGATTACTTAGGTACTGTGGTCAATGAAAAAATTCGATTACTTAACACGTTAAGTGCCACATCAATCATTGATGACTGAGATGCAGTCGAAACTTTCTGTTAAGGCTGTGTCGGTCAATAAAGACTTTTATTTATAACTAATAATTTATTTAAATCTGTTTGTAGTACGTAATTCACATTTCTATACCACAATAAGCAGCCCAAGAGACATGATGTGGATTTCTTTAAAAACACATGTGACGTTCATCACCTTGTTAACATATTACATATAAAAAGTCCTGAAACAAAAATAGTCGAATGCAATTTTTTAAAGAATTGTGACAACATCAAACGTCATTACATATGAAAAATCAGAAACGAAAGCAGTTGATTACAATTTTTGAAAAAATTGAGACTTAAAACGATTGATCATCTAAATTATAAACATATCTTTTTCGTAAAAAAAAAAGTTTTTAGAATCATTGTTTGATTTTTAAAATGAAAGCATGCCAGCATGCTTCATAAAGTACTCTGTCATCAGTTTTATTTTTTATGTTTGCTCTCTAGATCGATAAGCAGGTTTTTTGAGCCTCTGATGCTTACATGCAAAATAATACCTCCTGTTACTTTGAAAAATGATAACTTGATAGAAACAGAAGAAATTTTAAAATTAAATATTTTGATGAGAATAATCATTTGCACACCAAAGAGATGTTTGATCTTGCTTGTAATAAAGAAATACTAAGCTGAACACTGAATAATTTTACTAAAAATATAACCATAACTTCTTACTGTTATTTAACTATCATTCACCATTATTTATCATTATTCCATTCAATTTTTTCTCCTTTCAAAATTCTGACAAATTTATTACAAAACATTGTGTCCACTGCTTTTATTGTAAAACCAAAATTTATTCTGATTCCTTTTTTTTATAAAAGGATTGTCAGTATTTAATTGTTTTAAAGTAGAATAAATAAAATACTTTTGCTCGCGAAAATGACTTAATGAAATAAAATGCAAATAAATTTACAAAAGAAAATATAATTTAATAACTACCAAAGAAATTTAAACAAAATATAGAAAGGGCAGGAATATAATTAGACAGATAGAAAGAAAGACATTACTTCATGTTAAGTACTAAAACTTAATAAGTAAAATTCTACACCCTTTATTTGTATTTTGAAGGAAAAAAAATGACATCAATAAGTAGATATAAAAAATAAAAATATGATTATACATACCAATTGCTAACATTCCTTCCTTGACATCTCCAGACATTTCACCTTTAATGGCTTCAGTGACGGTGGTTCCTGTCAATTTTTGGTATTCATAAAAAGTATATGCCAATTGCTGGAAACTTTCAGATACAAGGATAGCATTGAAAACTGATTCATCTGTTCCCCACTGCAAAGCTCCAGCCTCATACAAAGCCTACAATCATTATTTTTAAATGGTTGTTACTATATCATAAATAATGAAAAAAATCAAACATAATACAAATAATTAATTGCATTTACAGAATCTATAAGGAACCAATGAATATAATTTTTAATTCAATTAAATAATATTACGAAAGAAAAAAAATGTAATGAGAAGAATTTGAAAAATAATAATTAAAATCTATTTTCTTACTTGAGCTGTTTGTTTAGCTCTTTCACCATCAGCAGGAGATTCAGATCTTGCACCCTAAATGAAATAAAAAAAAATGAATCAAGAGAAAAAATTGTAGAGCTAAATTTAAAAATGTTAATATAGATTCAAATATTAACAAGTATGTCTGAAGAAATACTATAAAGCGACAAAGTTTAACAATGAATATACTCATAAGCATGTTGCATAAAGTATACTAAAAGTTAAACACAAATCTATGGCATTGCGAAATTGAAAGAAGTTTTGCAAAAGTTTTCTAATAAATTGAAAAACAGCTTTTACCTGTTGGGAGAATTAAAGCAAAACAGTATACAGTGGTTAATAAATGTTATAAATTATAATGCAGAAAAACATGGGATTATTTCGAAAAGGTATACAATGAAAAAGCAAATGAAACATTGAATAAATAGAGAAACAAAAACAATAATTGAAAACAGAGTAAAATAGAAATGGAAGTTGCAAAATCTGAAACCATTTTTAATCTGTATGGACAGCATTGTTATACTGGGAGAAGAATTAAATGTTGTAAATTATAATGTAGAAAAATGCATGGGATTATTCCGATAAGGTATATAATGAAATAATAAATAAAATGAAATAAACACAGCAATAAAAGAAGTAAACGCTAGTTAATAAGAGAAACAAAAACAGTCTTAGAAAACAGAGTAAAATACAAATAGGAAGCTGCAAAATCTCAAACCATATTTGATCTGTATGGACGGCATTGTTATGTTGGACGAAGAACTAAACTGAAACAGTATACATCAATTAAATAAATATTGTTAATTATAATGCAGAAAAAAAAACGGGATTGTTTTGAAAATGTATACAATAAAATAGCAAATGAAATGTTGAGTAAATAGAGAAATAAGAGAAACAATAACAATCATTGCAAACAGAATAAAATACAAATGGAAACTACAAAATCTGAAACATTATTTAATCCATATAGACAGCATTATTTTTATAAAATATATTGCTTTACAAAAATAGCATAGTAGTTACATTTTGCCAAAATTTATTCCTTAAACAGAAACAGCATCAAACTTACATTACAGGCAGAAACAAGCAGTCTTTCAAAATGACCAGAGGTGTCACTTTTAATATCATCTTCCAGTGATTTACCATATACTGCAAAAAGAAAGAAAAATGTTAAAAATTTTGCTCGTGATTATGAATGAACTTTATTATAGTAAAACCAAACTTTATAGAGATGAAAAACTTTTTTGACCTTAAAATGATTTGATAAATCAGAAAACATGAACTAGTTGAATTGTGAAAAAATATGCAAACAGGAGTGATTATACAGTAGTTAGCTTAAATTTTTGATTTTAAACGTAAACATGAAACAGTATAAAATGATGTAAATATTAGAATACCTTACAATTCAAAATTTTATGATTAAATTAAATAATAAATGATAATTTTAAAAAAAATTTCACAATGTATTTTTTAACCAGTAATTTTCATGATGGCATCTTTTACCATGCATAACAAAATATATTTTCATGTTAAATAAAATGTTAATGAGCATTAGCAGAAAATGATAAACAAGTTAGCATAGCACTTAAGAGGTCCTACCTCTCCTAACTGAACTAAACAGTCGAAGGTGTTAGGTCGGGAAAATTCTTAATATGATTTTAATTCTCTTTATTTAATTTTTACACATAAACTGCTGATGGATATTTACACCACGAGACAGTATCTTTCGATACATGTAAAATACAAGGCTGCCACCAATTCACAATTAGAGATATAAAGTGTGCAGTATTTTAGATTTGCTACTAATTTTTTTTGTAAAAATTATGCTAATACAATTCTGCACGATAGGTTATTAAATAGCATACAGTTGCCAGTTTTTAGATTTTTGACTAAAAATTTTGCTTTTATGCTATTAACGTTAATAGATTTTTTTAGCAACATCCAAATTATTTTCTATCAGTTTAATTTGTAATAAAATTCAATTTAAAATAGAATGAGAAACTTGTAGTTTTAAATTACCTACTCAAACAAATAGCATCATTTTATTGCTTTAAAGTTTTGAGGAAAACTTCATAGAAGGTTTCAAAGGTTTTGGTCAAAAACCTTTTTTCAAAGGTTTTATTCAAAGGTTTTGGGTGTCTAATCATACTATATCGACAAATGTTTGTTAGGTAGAAAAAAATATCTATAAAACACAAAAAAGAACCGCAATTCCAAGATGGCGAGGGTAGAGGTTCCTTAACGTACAAAAGATCACAACATCATACAAGAAGTTTAATAAAAATTAAATTATATTACATAAAGCGCTTGTAAAATGAAACAAAAGGGAGAATTGCTTTTAAATACACAGATTTAAAAAAATAATTTATATTCAGTTGAGATGCTTCATTTTTATAAAGGATTTAAATGTCTTGATGCCTAAATAAAGTAAATTCAATTTGCTACCAAAAATATATATATTATTTGAAAACAACCACATAATTTATCATTCAAATCCATGACAAAAATAGATAGTAAAAAAAAAACTTGGGTTAACAGAACTATATCAAATAAAATAAAAATGCGTGCATTTTTAAGATTATGTTACATTTTGCATTTTTAAATTATGCATATAATCGTTCTAAGAACAAAATTCATTTTAACCTTTCAAGTCCCAAATAACAATATTTTATTTTAAGTGCATTGAAATAAAGTATGAAATTTCTCAAAAAAGACTACTTAAAACAGTTTGTTTGAAGAAATTCTAAAATAATGTGATTTTTTTCAAATGGTAACTCATAGTAACTGAAACATTAGTGCTTAATACTAAAATACTTGTACTTATACAAAAATAGTGACAGAATTCAAAGAAATAAATTAACAAATAATTAAACAAACTTGATACTTTACTCTTTAATACCATAGGAAAAAAAATAGTAATCAAATTAGTGCTTGACACTAGCTTTCGCTAGTATGCATGTATAGGGGAAAAAAATAATTTCAAAAAATTTATATGGAATATTTTTTCAAAAATTAATCTTAAAATTGAACAGTGGCATTAATAAGTTGAATCTCTTAGGCAATTTTAAAAGGTGTAAAACTTACGACGGGTATAAGCTTCATTTATGCCCCATATTTCTTGATTAGTCCTTGTGCATAAAACTTCAATCAAAACATCTTCTCTAGTTCCAATTCCAGACATGGCTCTGTGCAATTCTTTGGCTAAGTAATCATTGAGAGGCATCATTAGTCCTAGTATAACAGTCTCAAAATTTCCACTCAATTCACTCTTCAAATCATCAATAAGATCCTAATAGATTATAAAAATAAATATTATAGTTATTATTTAACAAAGAGTAATGAAGAGTTCTAATTAAAACATGACTCGATGGTTAAACAGGGAAACCGCTCAGGAGCAACCACTCTCTGCTCCAGAGTAAAATGGTCGGTGTTGGTGGTCGGTCGTTCTTAGAGGTTACCTCAATCGACTTCAAAATTGTTATTAAAGGGACACGATTCTTTGCAAACGCTTCTACTTTTAGTCAGTGTCATTTTCTTGCTGCAGAAATGTCACTTCTAAATAGAGATGGTTTTCCTGGAGTCGTCATTGTATAATAAAATTAAATAGACAATAGAATATATATATTTATTAAAGATTTCACGAGATTAAATTTTAATCCTTAATCGTTAAAATTCTTCATAAATCTAAAACCCTACATATATTAGTCATTAGCACTTTTTTTTTACATATAAGTTACAGAATAAAGCAGGGAAGCACTTGAATAAAGCACAAAAGAAAATACATAAATGGACATACAATAGTTTCAGTTCTATAACAACATTCTTGTTTATAGAAATGAAACTGTTGCATGTCTATTTATGACATTGTATGTCTTATTATTTCATTTAGGCTTTATTCATGTTCTTTGCTTTCGTCTAAATAGCACGAAGTACACCCTATCCTTTGTTGGAAGTCAAAGAATGCACTATACTAGAAACTAGAGAGGAAGAATATTGAAATAAATAAATAATTGAAACATAATGTGTATTAATTTATAAATATATATAATACACAGCAACTTACTTTCCCATAAAGTTGTTTAAATGCAACAGCAATATAAACTCTTTGCGAGTTACTTCGATTTGCCAAAACATTGATAATAGCTTTTTCATCAGTGCCTATGAAGAATCGGGGAAAATATATTTAATTAACAAGTGCACGTGTTGCCCAGGATAATATTACATGAACTTTTTTCTCACTGACATGGGATATACAGTACAGAACCCGTTATCCGGAAATCAGAAAACCAAAAAACCAGAACGAAATTCGAAAAATTTTTTTGCAATTAAAAAAAATTTTTTTTTTTCCTCATAAGATTTTGGGATTTTTTTTTCTCTTTTGAAAGATGTTTACCTTACCATCATTTTTTCTTCTTTTTAAGATTATTTCCAAAATTTGTTTTTTTAGTTGTGTTTAACAATAAAAAAACGGCTTTTTGTAGATTTTCCGAAAACCGGAAAAATCAGTTATCCGGAATAGCGATGGTCCTGATCGTTCCGGATAATCGGTTCCCTACTGTATAAGAATAATATTAAATACAGATTTATGTTTTAATTATTCAAACTGAAAATTACTATTGAATTATAAACCAACTTAAGGGGAAAAATATGCTTATTAAATTATTTTTACAAGTGAATAAAATTATAAATTAATATAGAATATAAAGATTCGGAATCCAACTTCATTGAATACATTTGAATGCGCACAGATGTAACTCCAAATACTTCAAAGATTTCATAACATTAAATGTTTCCTATCTTAATATTTTATTCAAATCAACATAACTTTTATTACAATATTTATAAATCAGAGCTTTTACAGAATACTTTTTTAAGGAATGTACTTTATTTTAAGAGCAGAGATGACACTTAGACATATTAATTTAACTTTTAAACTATTAAATATTTAGTCTTTTTTGGAAGAGAAATATTTTTATTAGATTCCATTAGCAGTTTTGAGATGGTTTATGCAAACTACATGGTTCTTTATTATTTAATATTCATAATTTCAAATTTTATAACACATTTGTGTTAAAGAAAAGTCTTTCTATGAAAAATCATTTCTAAATTTTCACTAAAACACTTCTAGTTTCCATAAAATATTAATTTATTTAAATAAATAAATTCAACAACTTAATCTAAAAAATCTAATACTTTAAATAAATGCAATCTGCATTAGGACTCAATTCAATGAAAAATTTACGTAAATTAAAAGAAAATTGTTAAAATTTAGGTACATTTTTAAGTCATTTTATAATTTTTTTTTTGCCTTTTAATTTCATTTTTTTAGCATCTTTCAAAAGAAACCAATCTCTGGTTTCTTTTGAAAAATCCTAAAAATATACTAATTATTCTAGTACATACTAATTACTTTAGTTAGCTATATTGTCTACACTAGTCACAAATATTGCATCTTACACAATGCTAATATATAACATTAACATCATTTATGCTAATTTCATGTCAACAATTGTATCAAACTGAATATGAATTATAACTTCAAATGTAAGTAGGATCAATCATATAACAAATTTAAACAACTATCACTGGAACTGTTAGTTATTATTACCAGAAATTATAAATGAAATAATAATAACATAGCACGAATTTATACTTAATTACCCAAAAAAAATCATGCTATAATATTAAATCAGATTGTTATTATTAGCAAATATAAGGTTGCAAAAAAACGACAAATTTATGTCATTGCAGGAAAATTTGAAGCATACAGTACCCAAAAGCAATATATCAAAAATCAACAGCTATAAATTTAATTTATGTTGATTTTTATTACACAGTTCCGAAGTAATATCAAGCACTATGCGTTCAAGATTGAAATAATAATCAAGGTTATATAAATATTTGATTACTGCTTAACAAATATAAGTCATAATAAATAAAATTTACTCATTTATAACTTTTTGAAACACATCAAGAACAGCTAGTATAAAATTTTATCACTTGTAATACAGTGTGAGCCTAGTGGCAAAGATAATATATTAGCTTTGTACCCTGTTTATGGTGTACTTTAAAAAGTTGTAATATACATATGCTATATCTTTTAAACCTTTTTATTTCATAATAATTATAAAAATATGAAGAACTTAATAAAGTAAGAATTTATACAATTATTAGAGTTCACACCAGCAAGGAAAATTTAGAGACCATCCATCTGGATAGTCATTTTAGATGTTCAAAAACTTAATATGTGAAAACAAACTTGAGAAAAAAATTGAACTTTACAATTACATAATTCATGTTATGGTACACATCAACAATTATAAATTGCCTTCTATAACATCCTAAAGCCAATTAGGTTAATTACCCTATAATGATTGAAGATTAATATTTATTAAAATTAAGTGAAAAAAATAGATTTAACATAGCTGATTCAAGATACTGAGACCAAATAAATAAATAAATGAAGAAAAAAAAAGCAGAGGAAGTAAGAACTAATAAAATGTTATAATAAAAATTAATTATCTAAAAATCATTAAATTTTAAATAAAGTCAATTTTAAAAGAGCAATAAATATTACTTTGTTAATAAACAATTATGCTGTCAGTACATGAATGCAAAGAACAGCACAAGATGAAAATTTGAAATTTCAAGATTTAAATTTAATATTATTAGTACCAGACACATACAGTTATTCCATTTAAATACCACACATTTGAACTCCACACTACACTTAGAACAATAAAATTAGTACAACAATATTTATTTTTAAATTCACGAAAAAAAAATTATTTTCCCCTACTATTTTGAATATTAACATACTTCAAATCAACAAATTTATCGCCTATGCATAGGATTTAAGTGACATTTGTAGAACATTTGGCAACAATTGTTGAAATAGTGATGCGAACCATAATAATTATAAATAAAAATATGAAATTAGTTACAAGGAAATCAAAAAGTGACAAATATTTATATTACCAAAGCCTTTCATGGCTTTCCTAAGTAATTCAGCATCCAGCTTTGGGTCAAAATTTTGATAGGGATGGACAGTTCCTTCACCAGTAATGTACTAAAACAAATCATGTAAGAAAAATTAAATCTCGTATCATGGGTAATTTCCTTTACAAACAAAGGCAACTAAACATTAGAAATAATTCATTTTCTAACAATAAAATAAAGGGATAATACTTGCTAAAGCTAAACTCTAATTTTGGAGGGAAAAAAATTTAAAAATAGAAAACTTTTAATCATCAAAATAAAAAAAAAGAAGAAATAACTTAAAATTATTAATTTATATCAAAGAAAAATCTATTCTTTTAAATTTACGTAGGTTATCATAAAAGTTTTAAATGAAATATAAACTATGGGGATACTCTAGCAATATTTACTAGTTTTAGATAGCATCCTGATTAAAATAACTTTCGAGTAAATTAATTTAGAATAAAATTTTAAAATATTTGTTTATGAATCTAAGAATATTTAATTTAAAAACAACATTTTACCTAAGCTAACACATACAAGATCCAAATTACATATAAAATGTTTGTTTCGCCAAATATTCCAAGACTTTTATAATGAGAGCATATTTAAATTTACACTATCGTAAGTTCAGTTTATATTAATTCAAACAAATTGGACTAAAATGCAAAATGTGCTGCAGTTTAGTACATTTATAGAGATTTAAAAGGAATTTTAGTATTCAATCGCCATGTATACTTTAGAAAAAAAAAAGCCCTAGGATAATTTTGAATTATTACATAAAAATTTTTTTTTATTTATATTTCCATAAATATTTATCAACCATTATAAAACATAAAGAAGTAATACTTCTTCACTAGTTAAACTTTTACTAGTTAAGTTAAAAAAAAACTAACTATAATTTTTTATACATGTTAAAAACTTTAGATTAATGATTATAAAGGTCTACAAAAAGAGAAATGCTGCAATCATAGTTGTTGATTTTCAACAAACAATAATAACAAATTTAAGGAAAAAAAATATGTATTACAGTACAGCAATTTTAAATACAAAACTTAATACAAACAATGAATTTATTTAAAAATTATCTCAATTTAGAAGAATTACTCTTTTGAAGACTCAATAAAAATAGAGCTGATAAAAAAAGCTTTTAACATTTAAAATTAATACACTAAGTCAGTTAGGAAAAAAAAAACATTAAATTTTGCTTATGACACTAAGAAAAATCATATATTATGTAACTTAGTTGCATTTAAAGAGCTGGAAAAGAAAAACTGTTTGTTTACCGAAATTAGTACATCAAATATAGTTAAAATAAGTATAAAAAACGTTTTCAAAATGCGTGTTATTGAAAATTTATTGGCATTTTTAGTTACAAAAATGTGAATATTGCTTACCTCAGCCATTTTTCCGTAGTTTCCAGGTGGATAACCAGTTGTTCTATTATTCTGAAGGAAAATAGAAAGTTTTTAATTGAAGCAAACATTGGTTTTGAGACAACACTTTTGGGTTCATTTTGTATTAATGAAGAAAAATATATTTAAAAATCTAAAGATTATATAATTTGTTAAACAAAAAGAACAAAAGTTATTGGCAGAATATAAGTTGCAAATATGAAAGACACAATTAGGATCGAGTCTGTCAGATCATTTGATAAAATCTATATCGAATAAAGCTCTTAAAATTAAAGCTTTCATGCAAAAAAGTTACAAGTAATCTATAAAATATTACAAACGTTTTTTTTTTAAATTCTTTATTTTTACATTAATTTTAAATCATGAAGAAAAGCTTGTAAAAAATATTATAAAACCCAACCAGCATAATTACTTAGAACATTAAGTTAATTGTTCTGGAAAATTATTCAAAAAGTCAGGATAAAACTGGATTTTAATGAGAAATGATGGATTAAAAAATTAGTTTTTTCTATTTTTATTTAGCAAAGTTATCAAGAAGCAAAAAAATAACTGAGATATTGGTTTAATAAATTGATTAGTGAGAATAAAAATTATATGGACAATATTCAGTTTAAAATAAACTTAAAAATAAATAAATAAAACATTAAATTAAGAATTGAATAAAATAAACAATTCTTACAGTAGGGTTTTCTTTAATTTTTTAAAACTTGAAAGCAGTACAAAGTAATATAATAATAAAAATATTAACAAGTATTGAACAATGAAGATTTTTAAAGTTAATCATTATTAATAATGATTAACTTTAAAAATCTTCATTGTTCAATACTTGCTAATATTTTTATTATTATGTAATTACATTATTCTGAGAAACATAATTTAGATAAACTTAAACGTTTAATTAGATAATTACTAATTAACTTACTTTTCACTGAATTCTTTACTTTTCACTGAATTTTCAGCAATTTTATGAAAATTATATAAATATAATAACTTATGCATAGCAACATTAATTCAATAAAATACCTAAACATTTTTGTATTGATAATGATGCAAAAAATACAATAGTAGCATAATAAAAAGATTTTCATACTCAGAAAAATATTTAAAAAATCATTTTTTTGTGTAAATATTCGATGAAAAATATAAGTTTACAAGATATAGGAGAGGAAGCCAATACCTGACATCTGTATGCTTATATTATTTAGTAAAAATAATAATAATATTTTTTTTAATAATTATTTTTATTGATATTAGTAGCAAGTAAGTAACTGAAAATGATTTGTAAACTTGCTTAAAATAAATTTGAAATTTCTGGAAAAAAACGTTTTTTTTTAAATTTTATTTTCCCAAAATCTTTTAATAAGAGTGATTAGTTTATAATAATTATCTCATAATTATTTCTTGATTTAAATAAATGATTTTTTATTAATTATAAAATCATCAAGAGATTAAAATTATTGATGAATTTATTTGAAAACAGCCTTCACAAATAAATACATAAATAAAGAAAATACATAAAGATTTCATTTTTAATTGTTACATATAAACATCAGGGGAAAAAAAACAAACAAACAAGGATATGAATTTCAATAAAAATATAAAGCATAGATTTAAAATTAAAGGGCGAAAGATATTCTGTTCAAAATATATTAACAAGAAAACAATCACCAAAATAGAAGAAAACTTTTGTTTACTTTATACCTACTCAAAGATAATTGACAAACTTAGCACATAACAGATTATAAACAATCCATATAGTCTAAGTAAAAAGCTTTAAATTATACTCATTCCTAAAGCAGAACAGATGCAATTTTCGAGTAAGAGAAAAGTAAATAGGTGATGTGTCTTTTTAAATAAAATGATTACATAATTTAAATTTACATGAATTGAGATGATCCGTTAAAAGTAAACTTACAAGTAACAAACGCCGCTATAGATGATCGAATTTAAAACTCTACCCACAAATCTGAAAGCGGTGACTAAAGTTAAACGGAACCTGGGATGTCAAGATGTTTGTGCAACCGGAAAGGCCGTTTTTTCCTTACCCGTGGATGAAATTCCCTATTTTTTCATGGAAAGATAGGGATAATGGGGAAAAGTTTCAACTCATTACATTTATGGAATGCTTCAAGTGATGTAGACGGGAGGGGGGAGGGGATTTTTTACACCTCATTTACTAAAGAATTTTCAAGGTTAAAGTAAATGAAAAGAAATTATTTCTTTCTTCTACCTTTTTAATTTACAACTTTTATCTCGTATCATTTCTTCAATGTACGTGCAAATTGTGAAAAAGGGTGTTTCATTTTTTAGCAACTCAATTTTCATTATCTTTCCAAATAGAAGTGACACGAAGGTTGCATTGTATATTTTTAACAACCTACATTTATTTTAATAGGTAAAACTAATAAATTGCATTAAACAAAACAAAACTGTAGGCTAAAAATATACAATGCTACAACATTTTGTCATTCAGCTAGCGTTCTTACGTTTAATTAAAAAAAAGTTTTTTTTTTAAATTTGGGAAAATTTTATCTGTAAAAATACTTCTTTAAAAAAATAAGTTATTCAAGTTACAAAGGTGTTACTTATAGGATGTAAAAAATCGATTTACAAAGCAATCAATATTTTTTTCAAGATCCTGTTTGCTTTTGTTTTTTTCCTTTCTTTCTTCTTCTTTTTTTAGATAGAATATTCTTGCAGAGTAAAATAAATAATTAATACCCATAAATAATTAATACTCATAAATTATTAATACCATACATGACATAGATATCTTGAAATCGAAACGACTTTAATGTTCCTCCAATTTGAAAAAAAAAAAAAAAAAAAAAATGCAATTTAAAAAATAACTTTTATACGGATTCCTATGAAATATTCTTATTTATCCAGAAATATCCTATTTTTTGGATATATATATCCGATAAAAAAAAAATTACAAAATAATCAAAATTTATTCGCGTTAAATGTTTTAGCTTTTGTCCTTTAAAACCTGTTGCATGGCAGTTACTTATTTAATTTTATGTTCCGCTGAAAAGCATATGGTTCCAATAATTAGAAATAAATATAGAATGAAGCTCAATAGCTGATCCGTTTTATTAGGAAGTAAAAAAGGAAACAATAATATGTAAAGGCTTTCATTCGCCGAAATGATGAATAATATAATGAATGAATGAATAATAAAATCTGCTAGAACATATGTATAATAATCGATGACAAGAGAAAAAGAAGAAAGAGTAGATGAAAAGGGAAAATTGGAGTTTCATTTTCCCTTTTCATCCTCGCCTGAACTACGTGTACATAAACTAGCCTTTGTCAACATCAAGAATAATTTTTCTCCGAAGCGTTCATTTGTGCGCTATTTTCAACTTCCATAACCCAAGAGAGCCGCGCGTTTTTCTTTTTAATTCCCGTATATCGAAACAAGGAAGAAATAAAATAAAAAGAAACAAAACGGATGGATGGCGAACAGATGATAAACGCAACCGTGACACAGAAATTGGGAAATCGCGATTGAGTCAGTATATTGTTGTTTTAAATAGAATAGTAGCTTAAGGCTATATACGTCAGAATGTTTAAACTGAAACATGTGCTTTATGCAATCATTATATTTCCTACTATTGAAAACAATAGTTTTTTCTTTTTTTCTTGAAAATTTCCTTGAAACTTGAGAAATGTAGAAAAAATGCGATTAGCATTGAACAGAAAACTTGATTTTTATCTTTTACTGTTAAGAAAACGAATGTTCTTAGAAATCTATTTAAGACTGATTAGGAGACACGGATTATTTTTCCTACAAATAAAACAAAAATATAAAATCAGATTAATTATCAAAAGAAAGAAAGAAAAAAATTTTTAACAAGAAATTTGGTGGGACATTGGATTCTAAGTACAAGCAGTTCGTGTAATTTTTCTAATTTATACCAAATAATTAATAAATTCAGTTTTTTTTCCGTCAAATTATATTATCATAAAAAAGTCAACGTATTAAATTACCTGTAATTCAGAACGTTTTTTTAAAAAAAATTATTCTCACTGCTTTTAAATGATTATTTAATTGTGTTGTCTGTTTTAGTTTAAACCTGTTAATGGGCAAAACGCGATTTTGCTGGGCCTGCTTAGGAACAGAAACTAAGTATTTTATTTTTTAAAGGTCTTAATTGTACTTATTTTATTAATCTAATTAATAAATTATTATTTTTTATGAGAATTTTTTGACTTGAGGAAAGATATTAAGTGTATTTTTTGGCGTAAGAAATAATATAGTCTTATATTATTGTAATTTATTAAAGTTGCATAGAAACAGGGAATATGACTAGAATCAACACATCCGTCCCCCCCCCCCCAAAAAAAAAAAAGNCCCAAAAAAAAAAAAAGATGCAGGCATTTTTTTGATAATTAATTATTGACAAATGACGAATTTTAATCATACGGTTATTGGACCGTAGGCTAACCATGGAAGGATTTCGTGGCCTTCCTCTCCAAGTAAAAAAAAATTTGAGTTAGTTTCATCCAAAATTCCAGGAAGACTAGTTTGCTCCAATGATTTGACCTGGGAGTTCCCTTGTCTTCTGGATTGGATTTAAAATTACAAGGCTACGGAGATGAAAATTGACTCAGAATTGGATCATGCTGTTCCAATGCCGGAAATTAAACAAAAGAAAGTATGGCTACGAGAGATTAGCTGTGAAATGATGATTTCTCGTCATGCGGATACATATTCGAAAAAATATTTAAAATGTATTTTATAATATTGTGAATCAAACAGTCGAGACCGGTGATCGTGGTTTTGCTCATACAGAATATGGGAATGTATCAAGCAGTTTTGACCAAATTTATTATTAAAAATAAGTTATTTTTTTCTCTCATAAAATGCATATATTACTATCAATAAATAACACTAGGTAACAAATTTTATGTTGCATTTAAACATATACTTGGTCTTGCCTGATTTGAGAGTGGGGATTTCAAATTAGTTATGCTTTTAAAGCTAAACCATTTTTAATCTAGGGGCGTTACAGTACATCATCGAGATTAAAACTGCATAAAAAGTTAAACCCGGAATTGCCATCGTTCGCGGTTAAAGAAGCTTTCCTATTATGATCCGTTCAGAAGCACACGAAGAAATAATTCATAATCGGGAAGCACCCCAAGCGGCGTATGACAACATATCCGGGCACAGGTTCCTATGCAATTTTAATCCTGGTGATGTGACGTAACTCTTCTAGAAGTTAGTCGTAACATTTATGTGATCTCTGTTATATATGACGTTTTTAATCTTGTACAATTCGACAAAAATAGACAAAAAATGACATTTAAAAATATATTGTGGTTCGGAGAAAGAAAGCGATTGCAAATTTGAAATCAGCGACGTGAAAATATCAAAAATCCGTTAAAAAATCTCATGCAATAGAAAACGAGAAAAACAGAAATTGTTTTCCAGTGTATTTTTTTAATTACAAAAGTTGTATTTCAAACGAATTTTACCTGAAAATAATTTATGGATTCTTATATTTTAATTAAACATAAATGATTATAGTATTTTACCTAAACTAATTAAGATATTCATATAGATAAATTAGTTTGAAAAAGTATGTATATTTTAAATTTTTTTTACGCTGAAGATTTTATAAGTTCCGAAAGAATGAAAAAAAAGTAAATAAAATACAAAATAAATGTTTTTTTCCTTCTTCTTAATTTAAAAGCAATTTTAGACAAATAGAAAAAGAGTGAGCTTGTTCAGAGTAATTTTAAGCATATACGTACATAAACGAAATGGTGTATTTTAGAGTAACAACAACCTAACCACAAAGTATTAAAAAAACAATTTTCAAAATCCATTAAAATTATTTACAAAATACTCCAATGATTCATTTGGTCCTCCCCTTCTGTGACCCGAAAAAAACCAGTTTTCTAGATGTAATGTTAACCAACCCTCTGATCTCCATCAAAATAAAGAAAACCTTCAAATGAATTATTTAATTACTTTTCATTCTATTCTAAGTTTATATTCAATGGACATTTTTTAGATTAATAATAAGGAGAAAACTACGATTGTAAACTGTGATACAAACTAAGTAAACGAACTCATTACATTACAACATAAAACGCGTGAAATTAATTTCTAAACAGGTGTCTTTTGTAATGTAAAAATTCAGTCATACTTTCATTTGAAGCATAAGATCTCGATTACCAATGGCAAACAACACGTACTTCAATTCCTAAATGTAACATATTTATTATTAATAGTGAAATTAGTCTACCAAAAATAGTACTGGCCGTACCGAGGGGGGAAAAATGGCAAAAAACTGATTAATTAAAGAACAATTTTTCTCTTATGAAAAAAATTTTTTTTTCAGCAGTGTTAATAAGTATGATGCACTAATAAGCATAATTAGGAAGTATGAAAAAGCAGCATTGCATTATTTCGAGTACAATATGACAATAAAGATATCGTTTGCTCTACAAACGTGTATCAATGTATTTAAAAAATTTTTTCTTTTTGTAAATTCCTTTTTTTCCCTGCAAATTAACCAATTTTCGGCTTCTTGTTATTTTAATCTAAATTGATAACAGAGGTACCAGTAAAGTTGTCCCAATTACCACCTTTCACGCCACCACTTTTGAAATAATTTTAGTACTAGATTTAATTTTAGTGAAGTACATTTAAGTACTAAGAATATTATTACATTGCAAATAATGCAAGATTTTAAGCACAGGTTATCAGATATAAGATATGAACCAAAATACAGTTCGTAAAATAAAAATGTTTTTTGTTTTGTTTTTTGTTGATCAAATGATTAGATTTATATTTTGAAAAATAAAAAACGGAACACAATGAATAACTTTTGATTTAATGATTAGATCTTCAGATACTAGGACTCAATTCTAAATGGTTTAAAGGGGTGACCTTAATTATGCTAATTAATTAGTGCAGACGATGTTTTAAGTTTCGAAATCAGATACAAAACTGGAGACTTTCTTTGAATAAATATACCTTTTTGTCAACGGATTCTTATTTTAATCATAAAAATATGGAGGGTAAATGAAATCTGGAAAATATGATCCCAGAAAAGCGGTCGAAAGTTTGAGACCTTTAATGATCGGAACTCCACGTTCTAGGACTCAATCTTAATGGTTCCTGTAGATTGGGGTGACCTCAAATATGGTAATTTATAAGTGCAGACTATATTTTAAGTTACGAAATCAGACACTAAAAAGTACTTTCCCTGAAACATCTAAGAGTATTCTCATGTAATTTTCTCAACGTATTCGGATTATTATCATCCAAGGGCGCCGGCAGCGGGGTGCAAGGAGGTGCACTTGCACCCCCCTGGCTTTTTTTTTAAAACAATTAAAGAGATACAGAAAAACAATTTTGTCATAAAAAAATTTTATCAAAAATATTTTTATTCAAAAGCAAATAATTTTTTTCCCCCAATGGCAGGCACTGAATTTTGAATCTTTGCCTATACAATGCCAGAATTGTTGCTCATTTCGCGTTACCCAGTGGGCACCTGTGAACCAAAGTCACGGAGGCGAGCAACATTGCCCACGCCACACTGCCACAAACCCGTTTATAGGGTGGGCCACATTCACACATCATACACACAACAGAGGACAGCACAAAGAGAGAGAGAGAAACATCCATGTCCAGAGCGGGATTCGAACCCGCAGCCTATGGCTTCGCAGTCAGGCTCGCTAACCGCTCGGCCACCTGGCCGGCCTCAAAAGCAAATAATTAAGTAATTATTGATACATAACAATTAAAAAACTGTTTAATCAAACAAGAATTGTAATCGTCTTGTTAGCTGTCCAAGTCTGTTTATAACTTTTTCAATGAATTCTGAGTCATCTTTGATTCTTTTCTTATGCACACTGAGCATGCATAAACTACTCAATCTCTCGTGAGACATTGTAGACCGATTCCATGTTTTGATGCGTCGCATTGTACTAAAAGTGCGTTCAATAGTGCACGTAGTAGCTGGAAGAGTTAGACCAATTTTGATTGCCTCCCCGCTACAACTGGATAAAACGGTGTGGCCTGAATAACTAAATCGATGTATTCGTAAGAATTCGTGGGATTCATAAGAATTTTCTCTATTAAAACGGACGAAAAAATTAACGAATGAAAGTATATGTAATAACAAAACAAAATGAAATAACAGAATATTTAAAAAAAAAATTTGGTTNGGGGGGGGGGGGGGGTAGTTTGTTCGAGGGTTGCACCCCCTTTTATATTATTCTGCCGGCGCCCTTGTTATCATCAAAATATTGAGGGTATAGCTGCAATCTAGAAAATATGGTTCTCAGAGTTCATCAGGAGAGCGGTCTTAAGTTTGGATCCTTTAATGTTAATTTTACTTTTTGCGTATTTCGCCATATCTTAAGAACTTTTCAAGCGAATTAAAAAAAATTTGCCCGAGACTTTAAAATTCGTTTATCCAAAAATAATTAATTCTATGTAAAAAAATAACTTTAAGTAAATATTTATCAATATTAATTATTTTTATTTAATATTAGTTAAAAAAAATTTTGAATTGTAAGGTATATACTTTTTTACATCATTCTAAAGAATGTAATTTTACATGGCAAAATAAAAAATTTGAGCGAAATCTGTGGATTAGTTTATAAGAAATCGAATTTTAAAATTAAGACTTTTTATTAATTGTACGACTTTTTTAAAAATACGAAGTTATTCTAGGCGGTCCGTTATTTTTTGCATTTTATTCATTTATTTTTGAGCACGTACAAAACCTGTTTATCCAAAGATATTTTATGCAACAAATATTCATGATATAAATATTTTACACCTAATTTAATAATTATCGGGAAGATTTCAAATTGTAGCTACATATGCTTTTCATGATTCAACATCATGTAATTTTAAAAGACGAAATCCAAAATTTGTAAAGCATCTTTCGAGCAGTTTTCAATTTATATATTGAGAAAGAAAAGGTTCAGATTCCATCGAGGGGAAAAAAAAAAGAAATATATATATTTAGAGAAAATAAGTTTTTGTTTCTGATGTTGTATCTTAACATGATGTCTGCACTAATTAAATAGCATATTTAAGGTCTTTATCTCTAATTTTAAGGTCTCTTATCAATTACAAGATAAGAAGTTATAAAAAGGTGCTCAGTTTTTATATTGTGCATAATAGAAGTGACAAGCATTATCTATCTAACGTGTTATAGTGCATCTAAGTTAGAAAAAATTATAAGCATTCACCTCATAAGGGCAAAATATGTGAACAAACTTCGACTTTTGAGCAGTAGATTTTCATTTTCTGAAATATCAACAGATATGAGAAAAGCCAAACTTTCTGTTTTAAAGCTTAAAAACTACATTTTTTAAAATTTCAAAATTGTTGCAACATATATAGATACACACTACTCTACAATAATGGAAAGAAAAAAAACATTTACAGAAACATTTTTGTTTTAAATTTCTTAAGAAATACGCAGAGGATTATTTTGCAACTTAAGACTCGTTTAGCTCATACGATTACTCGATTTTTCTTACTTTGCAATAAGGTTTAAAGCTTTTCAGAAATTTAAAGGGCCTGCAATAAATTAAGAAAAATAAAACTAGTGTTTTTAAAGACACTATGCAAGAAAATCAGGCAATAAGGCGAATCAGGAGATTACTTTAATTGTTATTTGCAACAACTGCGTAAAATTTCGAAATTATGGATTAAATAATTTTAGAAATGCGAACAACTTCATAAATTTTTAGACTTACGTTTTTCTTCTTTTTTTTTTTTTGCTATAACTTTAAAAATTCTCAGTAAAATGAAACAAAATTTCCGGTGAATCAATTTAAAATTAAATACAAAAATTTTGTTTTAAAATTTGAAAAAAGTTCGCTTAAAACTACGCAAGATAGGAGAGCACGAAAAACATTAAAAAAAAATTTTTCCCTATAATTTTGTAGTGAATCTTATTTGGCAATTAATGAAAAGTCTTATTTGAATATCGTAAAAACGTAAAAAGTTTCGAGCAATTTTCCATGCTGTTTTTTATATTTTTTAAAAATAAAGCTCAAAAGGATCAGGGGTTTTCCACAAATTATATATATATATATTTTTCAATTTTTTTATATATATATTTATATAATATATTTATATAATATATTTATATAAATATATATATATTTATATAAACACACATATATACATATATAATATTTATATATAGAATATAGAGAAATATATATATATGTATTTATATAAAAACATAATATACTACACACAGGAGTTGGACAAAATAATGAGAAGACTTCTATACTAATACATTTGTTGATCTTTCTCAAGGAACACTAAGAGAATCAATTTATAACTTCAGAAATGTTTAGATCAGGCAAGTTCATATACACATCAATGAAGTTTAAAGCTTTTAGAGGTTTGAGGGAATGACAGTCAATTACAAACGGCAAATAATATTTTTGGTCACCTTATGCCAAAAACTGTAGCAATAGATTTGTTATTTGTGCAGTTATTTTGGTTATTATATGTAACAATTGCACAAAATTTCGTAATCTCAGCTAAAATATTTACGGAGATATGATATGAACATTTTTATAACAACAATTATTTCGTCTTGCGTTTTTTTTTTCTTTTTCTGCTATAATTTAAAAAAATCTTAATAAAATTAAACAAAATAATTGGAGCAATTTAAAATTAATTACAAAATTATTGCTTTAAAATGTGAGGAAAATTCTTTGAAAACTGCACAATATAAGCAATTAAAGTAGTTCTTCAATAATGTACATGGGTGGGGAAAAATAAATATTTTTTTTCATGATTTTGCAGTTAATCGTATCTGACAATTAATTAAAAAAGTTCGATTTTAATATCTTAAAAATTTATAAAATTTCAATGTTAAACTCCGCAGCCTTGTAATTTTAAACCCAATCTAGAAGACAATGGAACTCCTGGATGTATTAGGTGAAATTTGCTTTCAGGGATGACTTTTTGATAGAACTAACCCGCATCCGAGTCGTGTGGTGAGAAAAACCATGTGAACCTCTCAGTGTTGGATTGTCGGCAAGGGTATTCTGACTCATAATTCGTCTACCACTGAGAATATTTTTCGTCAGAGCCAGGAGTGGGATTTGTATCGACCAGCCATTGCAGGGATTTGAACACAAATCACTTCATTGGGAGGTGAGCGCTCTATCCCCTCAGCCACTATGACTAATTAAAAATTCTAATATTTTTTCCCCTAAATATCAAATTAAACATCAGAGTTTGCAATTTATGCATAGCCAGGATGTAGTTTAAAGTTTCAATACAAAAATATGTTTTAAATGCGGTGATCCCAATATTTTGAGAATAGTTTAATCAAGCCAGCTTATTTTTAAAAAATTGAATCTTTACACAACTATCCTTATATTGTGAAACTTTCAATAAATAGGATACAAGTATTTTTAGCAATTAAAGTATTTTTTAGCAATTAAAAATTTAATATAAGGTTTAAAAATGAAGAAGTTTTAACTACTGGGAAACTAACTGCTTAAAACTAATATTAATAAATATTGTTTCAAAAAGTCAAGAAATAATCAATGAACACTTCATGATACAAATAACTTCAGATATTTTTTAGGAGCAACCTGGTAAACCACCTTAGTCTTTTTATTTAAAAACAGTAAACATGGAGTTCTTTTTTTTATGATGGAACTAACCATTTTGAAATACAACTCAAAATTTTAATTTTCACCATATAATTGTTAAAGATGCTCTAGAAAAAGGCCCACAAAATATACTCATATTCAAGAATTTCTCTTATCATACAATAGGTATTTTTCATCATAGTTAATGTTTCATTATCATTAATATTTGTTTTTTAGAAAAAAATATGAAACGAAGTACCTCATTAAAATTATCTAAAAATACAAATTTGGTAACATAAGAAAAATTTGAGAAACTGTAAGGAAAAAAAAAATACATAAAAAATTGAAGAATAATTTAAAAAGTAGTGAATAAAAAAAAATCTTTAAAAAAATATGCTTATTTGAATTGTTAACCTCTTGAACTAAATATATGTGGTTTCTCATTAAGCCAAAAATTCATCATGATAGCTGTAATCCTTGGCTTTAAGTTTTTCTATGGGGAGGGTGGGGGGCACATTAAAAACCATTTAAATAGTCCTTTAATAGGTATCATATTTGAATTCAGTGGCTCAAAATCAATAAATAAAAGTTCTGACGCGTGTAATATAACAAGATTGTTATATTACATGCGTCAATAAACATTTCTAAGCAGTTACATAGTTTATAAAATTTACATGTATATAGTATAAAATTCACTAAAGTATAAAAAGGCCTAACAAGTGTTGCTATAAATTAATCCAACTTCCGAGTTTATGTTCTTAAATACATTCAGTGACGCATACAGCAAAAGCACTGAAAATTAACAGTTAAAATCTATTTTTTGCAGATCTTCTTAGCAACTGGCACAAGGAGCATGCAAAAAAAAAGGAGCATTTTTTTCAAAGAAAAAATATATTCACAATAAAGTTTTCAAAATACTTTATGTACTTACATTGTTAATAGATTGAGGATAGTTGTTTTGATGATTTGGATACGGAGAAGAGCCAGAATGGGAATATGGAGTTGGGCCAGTTGGATAAGGAGAATTAGTTGCTGCATTTGATGAGCCAGTAGGTGGATATGGTGAGCCAGTAGGTGGATATGGTGAGCCAGTAGGTGGATATGGGGAGCCAGTAGGTGGATATGGGGAGCCAGTAGGTGGATATGGGGAGCCAGTGGGTGGATATGGGGAGCCAGTGGATGGATAAGGAGATCCAGAGGGAGGATAAGGAGATCCAGAGGGAGGATAAGAAGATCCAGATGAAGGATAAGGGGATCCGGTTGGAGGATAAGGAGATCCAGATGGAGGATAAGGAGACCCAGATGGAGGATGAGAACCAGGTGCAGGATTAGATGAAGGATAAGGATATGCAGCTCCTGGTGGTCTATTAGAAGGATTGGTAACAGGATCCATAGGCAAGTGAGGGTAAGCAGGATTCATAGTAGGAGCAGTGGGATTTATAGCACCTGGATATCCTCTAGGTATGCCAGGAGGAGGATTAAAATCAGGAGTGAAAGGATTCCAATTACTCATGATCTCCTAAAATAAAACATATATTCAGAGTAATAAATACATGTATTTGATGAATAGTTTAATAGTAAAAGGTACAAAATTTCCACTTTGAATAACAAATCTTATGTAAGTGTAGAATTTTTGTTTTTCTTTTTTGAGATTTATAGATTGATGACAAGTGAACATTTTATTATTGAGCATAGAAAGAGTTGTGATTTGCTTATTTTTTCTGAAAAAGAGAATGGGGTCTAGAATCAGACAAATATGTGAAAATATGTAGTTTGTGAATTACCACCTAAAAATAATTATTTTAAAACATTTATCAAATGAACAAGACAAAAAAAAAAAGATTTTTTTTCTTCATGAAAGGGCTTAACTATTTAGAGTAAAAATGACAAAATTACATATTACGTTTGAACTGATAAATTACTTAAAACAAAATAATTAATTGTGATGATATTTTCAAGAATGTGCATTTATGAAACTTGATTCTTTTATCACAAGCTCAATTTTTAGTTTGCAGTTGAAATAGTTTAGCTCTTGATTTATATAGTAGACTGCTATTTAATCAAAACCAGTAAACTAAAAGTATGCCAGAAAATTAATATCTATTTATCATAGCACTACCTCAACATAAAACTAAATTAACAAACTAATATTAACCAAAGCCATAATTAAATCACTACTATCATATCATAGAGAAAAGTCAGAGTAATATTGAGAGTCAGTAAACCAACATTTAACATATTGTAAGCGGAAGGAGAAAAAATATTTAAAACATAACCATAGAGGTAGGAAATAATTATTATAAAAAAACTTGAACTTGCTTAAATTCCTTGCCAATGCCTTATATTTAATCAGATATATGAACATAGTTATTGTCTCTAGGGCAATGAAAATAAAATATGTAAATGTTTAAATTATTTCTGTAAACTTAGAGCTAATGATAGTCAAAGGTAACTGAATCATCAAAGTTTTATAAGGATGTTAATGTTTACTACAATAATGAGATATGATACATGAGTTATAAGATATAATTAATAACTAATAGACTAACTAATGTCAGGCATGATATACCTGATTTGTAAATCGCACCTGATTAGCATTTACTGCACTAATCAGGTAAGATATATGGATCAGGCATGAATGTTTTTTAATTTTGGGGTGTGATTCTATGTGAACAGGACGGAATACGATAATACAACATTATAATAATAATAACAATAATAATAATAACTTATGTTAAGGGCTGATCTTTCTTTTTCTATATTTAACTGATTAAACTGATTAACTGTTTGCTGGTTTTTTATGTCATAGGTGTCAGATCCAGCTAGCAGTCCTATAAGTCAGAANAATAATAATAATAACAATAATAATAATAACAATAATAATAATATCAAACATTAATATATACAGTGCACTCTCACTTATGCACCGGTGTAAGGGGCCAAGACAAAAAAGTGCATAAGTGAAAAACTTCAAAATTCTAAAATGCAACGTAAATTGCAGTGACAATATGAATAAATATGTTTCTAAAGATTAAATGTTAATATTTATACTGTTTTAGTATTTACTATAATTATACAAAGAAAAAATTTAACATACCTTAACACAATTTATTTTCTAACAAAATAATCTTTTAATTCAAAACATTTAAAAAAAAAAAAAAAATTATTTAAAGGATTAAAAAAATAAAATGTTAGCCTAAAATTTCGGCGCATAATTGAAAAATTTATTTTTAGAGCAACGCATAAACAAAGAATGTTTATCATTATTTTCCCATCTAATGTACTGGGACTAATAAAAATCGTCGAATAAATGAAAAAGGTGCATAAAAGAGGTGGTGCATAAGTAAGAGGTCACTGTATACAGAAGAAGATCTCTGTAACACAAACCTTGAAACCTGAGATTTCGTACTTTACAAAATTTTGTGTAATATGGATCATTTCACTAATCTTAGAATTTTCCAACTAAGTATGGTAATATTAGTCTAGAATAGATCAATTTTAAGATGTTTTAAAAAAAGTTTTGGATACGAATACTAAAAACAAAATAAAAGTTACTATTTACAGATATTTTTTGCAGCATTAGAACTATTAACAAGCAAATTAATCAATTTTAGTTTGCTTAGCCTTTGAAATTTTAACCTCTTAGCAAATAATTAAACAAATAATGTAAAAAGTTAATAGTCCTTGCCTAGTCAAAGAAATTTTTTAATTACAAATTTCATTGTTTACACTCAAAAAGTAAGTGTGGTTTATGGGAAATTGAGGTTCATAGAATTGCATTATACTTATAGAACTTCTACTGTATTAGGTTTCATGTAATACAATATCAAACTTAATTTTTGATGTTTTAAAATTGTATAAAAATAGACTCACTATTTATACTCATTTAAGGACTGTGAGAGAGTGGAATAATCTGAAATTCATAATTTTATGAAATTTCCCTAAGCAAAGTTTTCAAATTCAATTAATAAAACAGATTCCATCAAAAACACAAAACATAATTCAGTTCAATTAAAAAGAAACAACGAATTTATTGTTTAGTTCTCATATGGTGACTTTCAGTCATCTACTACTGCAAGAAAAATGTATGAAAGCATTATGTTTTAAAATAATTGGAAGACTACATTTAAAGTTGTAAAACTATATTAATCAAATTTTCTTTTAAAAAAAAGTTTTAGTTTTGAAAAACATTCTATAAATTGTATAATAAATATTTCCCCATTGTTCTTGATTGTTTCATCATTCATTATTCTTGATTTTTTTAAATAAAAAAATTTAGTTTTAAAAAACTTTTTTTAAAAGTTATGATAAATATTTCCGAACATGTCATAGATCTTGACTTTAAAATAAAAAGTGTTAGTTTAAAAAAAAAAGCTTTTTATCAATTTTCAGCTCAAATATTTCCATCACTGTTATTAATTTCTAAAATAAAAAGAGTTCGTTTAGAAAAAGTTTCGATAAATTTTATAACAAATATTTATTCACCTATCAGTGATAGCTAACATGATGATTGTCATTGATATTGCTAAACGTAGAACATGATACTTATTATAACAAGATCACATATGTTATCTGATAGAAATATAACTACATAAGAACTTTACCTACATTCGAAATAAATATCCCATATAATAAAATTAAAAAAAATTCTAATATTTCAACAATGTGTACGTAGAGAATAAGAGCAAAATAAAAATTTCAGTTTCGCAGTAAATGAATAATACTAATCTAATTTGTAAAATGCAAATCGATTATACTCACAGAAAAAGCAGCAAATAAAAAGAATCACATGAAACAAAATGTAGGAGTCATAAATTTTCTTCTTAATAGGAATCTATAATTTTACTGCTTAATGACTCAGTCTTGTTATTACATTCAAAATTGCAACCAAATAATAAAAATGCATACTATTTTTAGAGAACAGCCCAGACAAGTTTGTTTGAAAAGGACAATGATACAGCTGATTCTAAAGCGTTTAAACCGATTAAGCTTTTGTAGCCTATTACTTGTAATTTACGAACTTGTTTCAACTCATCGGTTCAGAACACAACTAATGGTTTTATTTTTTTGATAAAACTCACATAAAATGGAGGAAGTTGTCTGCTTCCTCGAAGTATGAATTTGAGTTTGCGCTTTGATCAAACTTACTATAATTCAAGGCAACTTTTTAGTCATACATAAAATACAACAGTAACTGATATTTTTAATAATCTTTTGCAATATATAGCATTTTTCTTCAATTTATTAATTAGATATTCTTTTCAAAAGTCAAAACATCTGTAAACATTTGTCTTTTTATTCAACAATAACTTCAACTTCTTCCTTAAAAAGCAGACGATATTTCATGTTGCATTGTGGAACAAATTTTGAATTCAACCTTTTTAAAGAATTTAAGATTTAAATGATTACTCTAAAACATTTTTAAACGGACATCGTCAAATGGTTTTTAACTAGTTAGTTAAATTATTTTTGCTCTTTTTTTGACAGTTTCTTTAACATTTTGAGTGCATAAAGTGAAAATGGAAGAAAAGTCAATGGATCTAAATTCGAATGTTGCAAATATTCAGCTTTCTCCGCCTAAAGATATAAGGGACATTATTTTGAAGTTTGATGAAAGTGGCGTTAGTGGTGAGCCTTTTTCATTTAATAATTTTGTTGAAGATAAAACTAATGTTGAAAACAGAATTATGGATGTCAAGCAGACAAGGTTTCCATTAGAAGAAAACGAAAGAAAAAGTCACGATGAGAAAGATGATTTAAGTTTGATTGATTTATCAGAAATTGATTTTGAAATTTCAAAAGATATGTTTGATGATATAAAAATAAAGGAAGAAGATATAATTGGATTTGATGAAAAGGTTTCAAGTCAATTATCAAATGGAAGAGAAAAGAATATCAATTTTAAATTGCCTTTTTTTACTGAAAATGTTGACGATAACGGAGTAACTTCTGTGGATTGTGAGATAAAAAATGATGCTAAGGAGACTTTGAAAACGAACTTAGTTAACGAAAATCATCAGATGGAAATGGGTCTTGAAGACAGTTTAGAAATTCCTTTATGTGAAGAAAAGGAAATATATTCGAGCTCAAATAATGAAGTAAAAAGAATAATGACAGAATTGCAAGTAAACCATGATAGTAATGAAAATTTGAGAAGCAAAGATAATAATTGTGCTCCAAGTGTTTCTGAAAATTTTAACAAGCTAATTGTTGGAAACATAACAGATGAAGAAAAATTGAAGAATTCAATTTTAACGAAAGAAAATGTATCTACATTAGCTGTGATTGGAAGCGATATAGATATGATTTTAGATAGTAAAGTTCATTTAAATTCACAAGAGAATATTTTATTGCATACTCAATCTTATAAAAATATAAATGATACCATTGAATCCATCATTCAAGAGTCACTTCAACAAGATCTCGATTCAAAGGATTCCTCTAATCAAGAAGAAATAAATGGAAAACAAGAGGAAAAGAAAACTCCATATGGTATTTTTGAAGTCGTGGTACCTTTAATAGGCAAAAATGTTATGGAAACTGGAAATGATGTCCCTTTTACCCAAAGATATGATTTAGCTAGGAAACAAAATGAAATGAGAGCAAAATTTCAGAAAAATGATCCTGATTTTTCTATTCCAAATATGAGCTTTGAAGAGTGGCGTAAGAGGAGACAATCAAGAACCAAGGAAGAAATTGCAGCTGAAGAAAGAAAAAAAGTTGCCAATGCAATACAATTGGCTAGATCTTTTACAAAAATTGCAATCAGTATTTTATTAGAGTATGAAAAGGATGAGCCAAATCAGGCAGCAATGACAAAATTTTTCAGATATTTTGAATTTGCACCAGCCTCTCCATTATCCTTACTATATGCACCACATTTTGTGCATACAATGATGCTTTGTCGAGGAGATGATGATTTATCCCCCAATTTAAGAAGGGCAGCAAATGACTGTTATGATAAATGCCATGCATTATTTCCAATACCTGAGGGATATAACTTTGAAACAGTCTACACCTCAGAAGTGAAGAAATATGTACCAGATGGTTTAGATAAATTAAGTGATTTTGTATTAGATTATGGAGATTATGATTCCTCTGATTTTGAGGATGATGCATCTGATAGTTCCAATGATTCTGATAGAGATTGGGAATAATTTTAATATTATGACTTAAGGTGCTACTAATATTAACTTAACGTTTCTTTTACCCAATTTAAATTTTTTTTAAAAAACTAAATTGTAATGGACATGGGTTTTTATACAACACTTATTTAACAGGAGTAGCAAATGAGTGCATGATAAATGCCATGCCTTATTTCCATTACCTGAGAAATATGATTTTAAAATAGTTTATATTTCAGAAATAAAGAAAAAGGTTTCAAATAAATCAGGTAATCTCTTGTTAGATTGTGGAAATTATATTTCATGTGATCTTAGGGGGCAGGGGAGAATGCACCTGATAGTTTCAAGGATTCAAGTAAAGAATGGAAATAATTGCAATACCCTGAGATGCATTCAAATGCCACTATTTATTTAAACAATATATTTTTAACTAACTTACAATTAAACTATTTTTAACTATAAAAATTTAAAGTACTTATGATATATATTTCAACAAAAGCAATTTTAAATAATTTGCTTAATTTAAGTTGTTTATTTTATATCTCTTTTTTCTTCTTTTCAAAAAAAATTTATATTGCATTTTGTTATTATTTTAGGTATATATTTTGCTTAATCTTTCCTTTTAACACTATAATGTCAAAACAGTATTATAATTTTTAAAATTTTTTGAGTTTTGTGTTTATTGTTGAGGAGTTATTTTGTTAGTCGATAAATTCTATATCTCAAGAGAAAACTTTTTATAAAGTGTAATTAGTTTAAAGGTTTATTCAGCATATAAGTGTCAAACTTATGCTAAGGGCTTAAGTCCTTCATAAGTATTTTTGTTCATAATCTGGATAAAAATTTTGGTATTTTTCTTTCAGATTTCTTTCATAATTTTCTATTTCAACTGCATATTATATCTATGACTTAATATTATTATGTTTCCACTTATTTTTATTCTTTGTTAGTTATTGATGTTCTAGTTTTTTTTTTTTTTTTTTTTTTTTTTTTTTTTTTTNTTTTTTTTTTTTTTTTTTTTTTTTTTTTTTTTTTTTTTTTTTTTTTTTTTTTTTTTTTGCAATAAATTGTAATATTTTTGTCTCTAATTTAATTAAAATTTAAATTTGTTTAGTAATACCCTAAGCATTTATTTAAAAGTATTAAATGAGCTGATGCATTTAAAGTATGTTTTTTACTTTTTTTACTCTACATAAAAGAAAGCAATATGAAAGTTCTTACTTACTCATTAATTGCTAATTTAAGCTGGTTCTTTTATATTCTTCTATCTATTTCAACTAAATTTTTGTCTTATTATTTTGTTACTTTATGTATTATTTGAAATAAAATATGTTTTGGTCTTAAATTAGATCTTTATTTTAAATTCTCTTGAATACTTACTTTAATGTGTTTGAGAAATTATAAGCAATGTAGTTCATATTGATATACTATTATTTATTGTTCGGTTCACTACAGAACTTTAATTTTTTTTTTACTAATGCAGAAAAAAATTTTTAAGCAATAATTTATTAACTTATCATTATTCTTCATTTAGCAACTTTAAGTCGGATTACTTGAGAAAATTGATAAGTAAGAAATATATTAAGTCATTATTTTATCAATATATTTTTTATCAGCTATTTAACTTTTTTTTTCTTTACTGACGAACATTATTTCTCTATGGTTTAAATCTAATTATTTAATATTTGTTAAAAATTACGCTTTTGCTCTTAGCATTAAAAAAAAAAANAAAAAAAAATAAAAAAAAAAAAAAAAAAAAAAAATCTGAGATGAGAAAAATTCTGCATTGCACATAGCTGGGTGTTTCTGTTACCCGGGCTTCACTTTTAAATTGTTGATTTCTAAATAAAAATCATTCACCCAAAAAATTCATGCTGTATTTTGGGCATTTGCATACCACTAAAATTTATCTGGTTTTCTTAGTTTTCAAATTTTAGTTTTTAAAAATCATTTAAAAAGGGCATTTTTTCTTAAATTTGGCTTAAGAAAAACTTTTATAATGATATATCACATTTGAAACATAGTTTTTCTGTAGTGATTGTTCTTAAGAGCATTCATAAATTATTTTTTTCGGTTAATGCAACTAAAGAAAAATTCATTAAAGTATAAATATACTTATTATAATAAGTACATTATTTCTCAAAAATATCTTCACATGTGTAATTTTGCTTCATTTCACATGTATGCATATAAGAAATTTCTGTGAACAATTTTAATGATCTAATTTTAGCTATTCATCATCACCATATATTTCACAAAAACAACAATTAGCAACATTTCTATATTAAATGATAAAAAAAAGAAAACTAAAAGGCTTAATATTTAATTTTAATTCTTTAAATTAGATATGTTATTCACATAAATAAAAAAATGAGCTCTGCAGTAATTATAATTTTCTATTTTCAGTATTTTTTGGTTACATCTTTATTAATTTTGGTTACCAAAACTAAAGAAATATTAGTAAAATATTATATTTAGATTTAAAAATACAACGTCACTTAGTTTATGAATCTAAGTAGATTCTTTATGGCACGTAATAAGCATAGTAATTATTAAAAATGAAGTATTTTATTTTATAAATGGACGTTAAACTTTTGACCTATTGTGTTTACGACTTTCAAAATTCAGCCTTTTAATTTTGAACCTAACCCAGAAAATAGGATCAAACGTCGAGGTAAATTAGCCTTCCTGAAGGACATTTTGATGAAACTAACCTGCATTTGAGTTACACGGAGAGGAAAACCACGAACGTTACTTCGACGTTAAGTGAATTCTAACTCATGATCAGGCTACAAGTGTGGATTTTAATGTTAGGACTGTGAGCAGAAAGAAGAGACCTCGGATGCCCTTGGTTGAAGTTTCTCGATTTTTCTAAAATGCCATTTTTAAAAAAAAAAAAATTTCTATGAGCCATCCCACTTTTTCTGCGTTATACAGTAATGATTAGATTATCCTAATTTTGTGTTTGGGCGAAATATACTAATAGCTTATCTTGAGAAATGGATATGAACTTTCTTCTTTATCTTGAAGTGATAATTCCTTTCTAAATTAATTGGGTTTAAAATTCACACATTTTTGAAAAATAAGGATTTGGTGCTTGGAATAGAATTTTTGTGAAACCTCTTTCTGCTCCCAAGAAACATTTGACTGATCAAATTTTTTTCAATTCGAAACATGTTTACGACAACTATATTACACGATCTTCTCCATTTTGAAATTTTTCTCTATTTAGTTAAAAATGCTTGATACTATAATTGAAGTTATAAACCAAAAAATTATATTAAAGTCGTTTTAGAGAACATCGTCCCGCAGTGGACTGATAGTTAAGACACGGTTCCCAGCAGATCACCGAAGTCAAGCATCACTGGCTACGGTCAGTGTGCGGGTGGGTGACCACTTGGATCAGTCTGCGTAGGGACCGAGGGTGTGTGGCATTGGTCCTCGTTAAACTGTTCTACCGTAAAGTGCTTGACTTGGCGTGTAGGTCGTCGGGCTACCGAAGGGGGGGTGCCATCCCTTCCGCAGAGGATCAAAATTGTGATGGCATGTCTTCGGATCATCCTCCGGGATGTTTCCCAGACCGTCGCCAATAGCCCATTGTGCAGCTGTAGTGCGACGTAAAGTAACAACAACAACAACTTTAGAGAACATCTTTCAATTTTTACAGCTCAATAAACTATCACGATTTTCATTCATTCAACATAGATCTTTGTTTTGGCACTTCTGGATTTCCTTTTTATAAGCTTTTTACTTATATAAAGGAAATAAAAATACTGTACTTGATAAAAAGAAAAAAGCCATTTCAATACGGTTTATAATAATTTCCTTATGTTATGCCATTTAATAATTTTGGGAAGGCAGTGTTGTATACTACGCACGGTTGGCTTTTATTTCAGGACACTGGAAAAGATTAGAAGAAAGTGGGCATAATGGAAGAAACTGGATGAGATGGAAGAAATTAAAAGGGACCGAAACAATTATTTAACAATAAGTATTAAAAAAATTAATTAATTTAAATATAGTGTCAGATCGTAAAAAGTTTTTTACTCCTACTTTAAAAAAAAGAAAAAAACTATTTTCATATTATTTTAGTTTCGTTAGTGATCGGCAAATCTCATGGAATACCGAATGGAAATAGAATATGCTGTAAATCGAGTCCCCTCATTAAAATAATTCCATTTTTTTTTAATTGGAAAGAATAATATTTGAGAAATACAGCCTTGTGTCAAAACGATCTAGAATGGTTAAATCGATTCTTGAAATGATACTTTTGAAGATTTTTTTCTTTCTCAATGCTATATATTAAAGTTAAATAAAGGTGTAATTTTCAATAATTTGGTTTGTGATTTCTAAATGAAGAGAGAGAAAATGAAATTTCGTAAATATGCCGAAAGACCAGACAAAATTTGCCGAATTGTGAAAATTTTTGGGAGGTCACAGTGACCTCCCATCCTTGCGGTATGCTATATTTACTTCGGGTCGCATTCATTTCATCGAAAATCACTTCATCGACACACCATTTCATCGACACCACTTCATCGACAGGCCGTTTCATCGACTAGGTCATTTCGTCGACAGGCCGTTTCCTCGACAGGGTTGTTTCGTCGACAGGCCATTTCGTCGACAGGGTCATTTCGTCGACAAGTCATTTCGTCGACAAGTCATTTCGTCGACAGGGTCATTTCGTCGACAAGTCATTTCGTCGACAGAGTCATTTCGTCGACAAGTCGCTTCGTCGACAGGGTCTTTTCATTGACAGGATCATTTCGTAGACAGGGTCATTTCATCGACAGGGTCATTTCGTCGATAAGTCATTTAGTCGACAGGATCATTTCATCGACAAGTCGTTTCGTCGACAGGGTCATTTTGTCGACAGGGTCATTTCATCGATATGATCGTTTCGTCGACAGGATCATTTCGTCGACCGGGTCATTTCGTCGACAAGTCATTTCGTCGACAGGGTCATTTCGTCGACANATGTTGTTTGATTGCTTATTATATTTCATTCCCCTCAACTCCTCAATGGCTTATTATATTTAATTTCTCTCCAACAATAAAATGAGCATTAAAGGAATGTTTAGAAAGAAAAACAATTAACTATTTTTTTTTCTTGAGAGAGAGAGAGAGTTAAATTGATAAGTAGCATATTGTTTGATTGCTTATTATGTTTAATTCCCCTCAGCTCCTCAATCGCTTATTATATTTAATTTCCCTTCACCAATAAAATGAGCATTTAAAAATATACTTCTAAAAAATATTTGATAATTTTTTTTCTTGAGAAGGAGTTAAATCAATAAATAGCATGTTGTTTGATTGCTTATTATATTTCATTCCCCTCAACTCCTCAATGGCTTATTATATTTAATTTCTCTCCAACAATAAAATGAGCATTAAAGGAATGTTTAGAAAGAAAAACAATTAACTATTTTTTTTTCTTGAGAGAGAGAGAGAGTTAAATTGATAAGTAGCATATTGTTTGATTGCTTATTATGTTTAATTCCCCTCAGCTCCTCAATCGCTTATTATATTTAATTTCCCTTCACCAATAAAATGAGCATTTAAAAATATACTTCTAAAAAATATTTGATAATTTTTTTTCTTGAGAAGGAGTTAAATCAATAAATAGCATGTTGTTTGATTGCTTATTATATTTCATTCCCCTCAACTCCTCAATGGCTTATTATATTTAATTTCTCTCCAACAATAAAATGAGCATTAAAGGAATGTTTAGAAAGAAAAACAATTAACTATTTTTTTTTCTTGAGAGAGAGAGAGAGTTAAATTGATAAGTAGCATATTGTTTGATTGCTTATTATGTTTAATTCCCCTCAGCTCCTCAATCGCTTATTATATTTAATTTCCCTTCACCAATAAAATGAGCATTTAAAAATATACTTCTAAAAAATATTTGATAATTTTTTTTCTTGAGAAGGAGTTAAATCAATAAATAGCATGTTGTTTGATTGCTTATTATATTTCATTCCCCTCAACTCCTCAATGGCTTATTATATTTAATTTCTCTCCAACAATAAAATGAGCATTAAAGGAATGTTTAGAAAGAAAAACAATTAACTATTTTTTTTTCTTGAGAGAGAGAGAGAGTTAAATTGATAAGTAGCATATTGTTTGATTGCTTATTATGTTTAATTCCCCTCAGCTCCTCAATCGCTTATTATATTTAATTTCCCTTCACCAATAAAATGAGCATTTAAAAATATACTTCTAAAAAATATTTGATAATTTTTTTTCTTGAGAAGGAGTTAAATCAATAAATAGCATGTTGTTTGATTGCTTATTATATTTCATTCCCCTCAACTCCTCAATGGCTTATTATATTTAATTTCTCTCCAACAATAAAATGAGCATTAAAGGAATGTTTAGAAAGAAAAACAATTAACTATTTTTTTTTCTTGAGAGAGAGAGAGAGTTAAATTGATAAGTAGCATATTGTTTGATTGCTTATTATGTTTAATTCCCCTCAGCTCCTCAATCGCTTATTATATTTAATTTCCCTTCACCAATAAAATGAGCATTTAAAAATATACTTCTAAAAAATATTTGATAATTTTTTTTCTTGAGAAGGAGTTAAATCAATAAATAGCATGTTGTTTGATTGCTTATTATATTTCATTCCCCTCAACTCCTCAATGGCTTATTATATTTAATTTCTCTCCAACAATAAAATGAGCATTAAAGGAATGTTTAGAAAGAAAAACAATTAACTATTTTTTTTTCTTGAGAGAGAGAGAGAGTTAAATTGATAAGTAGCATATTGTTTGATTGCTTATTATGTTTAATTCCCCTCAGCTCCTCAATCGCTTATTATATTTAATTTCCCTTCACCAATAAAATGAGCATTTAAAAATATACTTCTAAAAAATATTTGATAATTTTTTTTCTTGAGAAGGAGTTAAATCAATAAATAGCATGTTGTTTGATTGCTTATTATATTTCATTCCCCTCAACTCCTCAATGGCTTATTATATTTAATTTCTCTCCAACAATAAAATGAGCATTAAAGGAATGTTTAGAAAGAAAAACAATTAACTATTTTTTTTTCTTGAGAGAGAGAGAGAGTTAAATTGATAAGTAGCATATTGTTTGATTGCTTATTATGTTTAATTCCCCTCAGCTCCTCAATCGCTTATTATATTTAATTTCCCTTCACCAATAAAATGAGCATTTAAAAATATACTTCTAAAAAATATTTGATAATTTTTTTTCTTGAGAAGGAGTTAAATCAATAAATAGCATGTTGTTTGATTGCTTATTATATTTCATTCCCCTCAACTCCTCAATGGCTTATTATATTTAATTTCTCTCCAACAATAAAATGAGCATTAAAGGAATGTTTAGAAAGAAAAACAATTAACTATTTTTTTTTCTTGAGAGAGAGAGAGTTAAATTGATAAGTAGCATATTGTTTGATTGCTTATTATGTTTAATTCCCCTCAGCTCCTCAATAGCTTATTATATTTAATTTCCCTTCAACAATAAAATGAGCATTAAATGAATATTTAGAAAGAAAAAAATTAACTATTTTTTTTTCTTGAGAGAGAGTTAAATTGATAAGTAGCATATTGTTTGATTGCTTATTATATTTAATTCTCCTCAACCTCAAAAATCAAATCGAGTTTGAAAACTAAATCGAAAATGACTTCCTGTGCCAGGAAATTAACGATTACTTAATTGCAGAAAGAGTTTGGGGATAAATTATGTGTGTCTACTGTTACTTTTTATACTTTAAATGCAATTTAAAAATAATAAAAAAAAAAACTTGGTTTTTGTAAATGATTGGTTGGAAACATAAAACGATAAGTATTGTCAAAAGTGCTCCATTCAAGATAAACTTCTTTAAGTGATAACGATACATACAGGCAGCCTCCATTAATTATTGTTTTTCTCCCTTTTTTCTTTCTTTTTTAGAATGAAAATAACAGGATCATTTATCGTTATCATTTTTCTTACTGCGGGATTTGAACTGAGTTTTTCCTCACCTGTGAATGATGTAAGTTAAAAATTTTACGATAATGCGAAATTTTAATTTTTTTTTCTTCTTCTTTTTATCCGCTGTGGGATTAATCGTTTTTCGGTTATCTGGTTGTTGGACGAAATCTTAGCGGAATACTGAATTAAGTATTTTATTTTCAAAAATACTATATAGAGTTTAAGCATGGGGAATTCTATCCCATTCTTTGATCTCGTCCCGATAATTTTTTCTAAAATTTTTGACAAAATTCTATGACATTTGCGTTTGATTCCCCCTTTTTTTGACGTTAGTTACAAATTGACAATTGTTCAAATTCTATCCCACAAAATTTGACTAATTCTATGATCTTCCGTATTCTTTCGTGATTTTATTATTACCCTTATTTTTTACTTATTTATTTATTTATTTTTGCAAAAGTCAAATATTGATAGATTTTGTCCAATAATTTTTGACCAATTATACTATCTTTATATATTTATTTATTTGCCTATTTCTTACTATGTCAATCAGATTATTAATTATTAAGTCAATTATTCAGATTCTGTTTTGTAATTTTGGATCAATTCTACGATTTTTATTTTTTATTTTTTGAACTTTTTTCTTATTTGCAAAAGCTAATTATTATCAAATAAGATGCCATTTTTTAAAACTCAATTAAGCATAATTAAATTTTTTCTTCTAATTTTGCAATTTTTCTGAGGGATTCGCCTGTTTACATTTGTCGCGCCACACAATTTAGGAATTTCATTTACAGTTGATGATCTATAGAACGTAATTCAATAAACCTTACTTTTCTATAAACCACATTAATTTTGCTTGTCAGAGAAAAAATGAAAATTGCAACTTCTTTAAACAGAGTAAGGAATATGAAATTTTTACATAATTTGCCAAAAGATTGCCATTTCAGAAGTTAAGCTAAACCTTAAATTTGTACTTCTCTCCAGTGCTCGAGAAAATTAATTTCTTTTTCTCAAACTAATAAATATGCACATTTTTGGGTTTTTAATTATTTGTATCTAAAAATAATTTAAAAACAGACTAATATTGCTGCCATATTTAGCATATAAGGTTAAAGAAGATGAAATAATCTATATAACAAATTCTGTTAACTCAAAGCCTTGGATTTCAAGGTTAGCGTTATATAAATTTTCTATTGTATTTCATTTAATAAAAGTTTTTTTTATATTTATTTTATTTAATCTCACTTTCATGCCGAAAATGCTCGGATAAACTTGATTGATTTTGTTTTTCAATGTAGAAATAACAGATGCTAATATTTCAGATTAGTAGAAAAGGCAAACTTTTTGAATGCACTAAGCATGACGATTGTGAGCAAGGGCAATGTTGTACTTTTCAAAGTCGGCAGACTCTCAAAGGAACTACTAACATAATTTGTAAGTAAAAAAAAAAAAAAAAAAATAGTTAAGTACATTTAATGTATTCATATAAAAGTAGAAAAAGATGCGTTAGAACCTCGAATATCCGAACCCTTTTAATTAAAATATCTTAGTTAACCGAAATCGATTTTAAAAAAAAAATTTTTTCTTCCAATTTCAATACTATTTTCTCGTATTCCAGTTATATAGGAGGCCTAAATAATGAAATAGTACTTCGGTTTTATTAAAGGCATCTGAAAGCTGTTGTTTTCGTTGTTTTATTTTAACTAATGTAATTAATTTAAGCTCTCGTATAGCTTTTATTTGTGTTAAAAGGAAGAGTGTTATGTTATCTGTCTAATAATAATAATAATAATATCGATAAAAGGAATCCTCATAGAGGCTTAAAAGCACTCATGTAGCTTTTAATTGTGCTGAGAGGAAGCGTGTTATGTTATTTGCTCAATAATAATAATAGTATACTACTATTACTTTTAATATTACTACTACTAATAATAATATACTATACAAATAATAATAATAATAATGCAGCCGTTCGAATAAAATCTGGAGAAATTCATTACAAAGTAATATAAATTAATAAAATCTACTTGAAAATCAATTAAATTAGCCAAAAAGTTAGAATTAGTCCTGTCTGGTACAAATGTTTTTATTTTTTTTAAATTTAAATTTTTTTTTTTTTAAACAAAGGAGTATCGCTACAGGAAATAATATTGGAAGCGAGTATCCTTATATCTAGTTCACAAAAGACATTTTATAAATATTCAAATTAAAAGTGAATTTAAATAGTGTATAGCACTGTTATTAAAATTTAAAAAAAAGATGATTTTCAGAGTTCATTACTAGAAAAAAAGGAAAAAAGATAATTGAAATATTTTTGATCATGATAAGTAGGATAAGGTGGTTCGATCCCAACAACTTCGATTAATGGAAGTTTTATTGTATTTTCATTATTAAAATAGTCATTAGTTATATTTTAATTCATGCTCTGAATTATTTTTCTTAAAAAATTACATTTTAAAGTACTTTTCGTGATTAGTTGATCTATATGTATGATCTGGTTTATATATTTCCAATTTTCAAAGCTCAAATAAAATCAATTCGATAATTTGGTTAGAAAATTTTGAACTAAATAAAGAAATTATGCGGAATTCGTAAGGTAAAAAGTCAGACTTAAAAAAATTTTTTTTTTTTACTATTGAAACTATACAATTATGTAAATAAAAAAAAAAATTAACTTTTTTTCTTCTTCTTTATGACGGGATGTTGTAAAAAAAAATTTGTCTTTTAAAATTGAAGATTTATTGATATTCTCATGAAAATTTCATTTTTCAATTATGTGCAAATAATTGTGGATTCATGAAAAATATTTAAATAACTTTATTTTTTGCGTGATACATACTTGCAATCATATAATTATATTACTTCAAAATTTAAAAAGAGGCTGAAGCCAAACTTTCAGTATTAAAACATAAAAACCGCATTTTTTTTAATTTATCAAAGTTCAAAGATGTTGCAATAGCCCAATTCATTTTATTGATGAAAACTAACTCTTATAATAATTACATCTTATTAAACAAACAAACTAGAGTAGTTATTTTCAAAATTTACCTCTCGAACTGTTTTTATCCTGTTCTGTAATTGCAAAATTAAACTACAAAAAAGTTTTTGCTAGGAATGCAACTCCGAAAAAGGATTGCTTTGAATCGCACATGATTAAAGAAAAAGATTTTGTTCTTTTCCTAAATAAAAACGTTACGTAAATGATGGTGCCATCTATGTGATGCAAAAGGAACCTACTAAAGTGTTTCGAAATCTTTAGTTTATTTATTGTATGTTTTACATGAGGCTCAATGACCGATATTCAAATGCGTTCTTTATTTTAAAAATTTTTTAAAATAAACTAATAAATGTTTATAAAACTGTTGTACTAAATTGCTAAATTTAAAGATTATTTTAATCGAAAAATATCGCCATTATGTTTCAGTAAAAGTCATTCAAAATAAAAATTCACTCATTATAAATTACTTTATTTTCAGGAATAAAATTAGTAACCGTGAGTTTCCTTGTTTTAGACAAAGAGACCCGAAGGTTTTCAAACCTGCAACACAATTTTTCCTGCTAACCTGCAGGAAAGCCAGGTTTTACATTTTAAACATCAATGGGTCTATAAATGTTCAACATTTGTAGGAGTCAGTAGGCCGAAAATGATTTTATTTTAATTTTTTTTAAAAAAAGAAAGACCTGAAGTGTTTATCTTTATGTTTGAAAAAGTGACACTTCGATAAGGTAGTTAGAAAGAACTGTTTTGGATCAATTAGTAGTTTCCATTTTGTTGATTTTGCACTAAAATTTCTATTGGTAAAGGCTATAAAAATAATAGTTGAAAGCTATGTTTTTTTTTTTTTTTTTTTTTTTTTTTTTTTTTTTTTTTTTTTTTTTTTNTAAGACCTTATGTACGGTAATGTACGAAGGGGGGGGGAGGGGTTTAAAATGTCTCCATTTTTGTGTACGTACTTTTTGAACGGCCCCTAATAGCAACTGTTTTGGTTGTTAACTTTTCTTTAGAATACATTATTTTCAGTATGTACGATAGAAGAAATTTGAAACTTTTCTTATAAATGTTAATTTTTTTAAAGTGGAATTTTGAAAAGTTAGTTAGAAAAATCCATTTTGGATTAATTAGTAGTTTTCACTCTGTTGATTTTGCATTACAATCGGTGAAGATTATAGAAATAACTGAAAATTAACGCATTTTTCCTTCTGCGAATTTCGAATTATGAGAAATGTTAGTTGTAGCAGATAACACGAATGTTAACTTTGCTTTAGAATATATTATTTTCAGTTGGCACGCTTGAAGAATTTTTTTTTTTTAAATTTTAATTTTTTTGGAAATTAAATATTGAAAACTTAGTTTGAAAAAGATGTTTTGGATGAATCTGAAATCTTTGGATGAATTTGAATGAATCTTTGGATGTTTCCCATTTGGCTGATTTTGTACCAAAATTTATAAAAGGTTGAAGGCAAACACATTTTATTTTGATAAATTCCGAAATATGATATTTGCTATAGTTCGAGCCACAAACATAAATGTTAACTTTTCTTTAGAATACGTAACTTCTTTTTAGTTTAAGTGATGTAAAACTTTAAGTGATGATAAACTTCAGTAAACTTAAGTAACTTCTAACTTTAAGTGAAATAAAAAATTTTTTTCTTTCTTTTCTAAATTTTATTTCAAATAAAAGTGGAATTTTAAGCAATATTAATTTGAAAAAGTATTTAGGTTTAATTCATGATTTGCATTTAGTTGATTTTGTATGAAAACGTTTTTCCGATATTTTTCTCTCTCTTTTTTATTTTTTTACTATAGTTGTTGACAGCACATTTATGTTTATCAGTTTTGACATATGCAATATATTTCGAAACTGATAAACAAAGGATATTACGATAGGGTTAATTAGCAGTTTTAATTTAGTTCGTATAGTATCAAACCTCTTATATTTGCTTTGTTTACTTTTTATAACAAAGAAAAGTTAGAATGCAGAAACACTTTTTTTTATCAATCCAAGAGTTTGAGAAAAAATTATTATATCAACAAACAGAAATGTTGTCTTTAATTTTTTATTGAACTTGTATAAGGAAATCCAAAATTATTATTTTTCAAAAAATAACATGTTTTAAAAAATAACATGTAAGAAAATGTTTCAGGTAATAGCTTGCGTTTAATTTTTATATAAAAATTTTTACCTCTAAGTAGCTATTCTATTTATTTCTAAAAAGTCGCTTGAAATAGAATTTTTTTCTAAAATATAAAGAACGTAATTAATTATGGCAAGTTATCTTAACTTTTAATTAAAATAAATTTTTTCATAAGCCAGATAGCTAAAATATGTGTAAACGTTTTTTTTATTAAAAAAAGAGGACATTTTGAAAGGTAAATTTGAGTAATGTGTTTAAAATAACGCAGTAGTGTTTAATAATATTATTTCTAAAAAATTTAATTATCATTATTTCCAGTATAAAAACATCATTTTCAGAGTTTTCATGAAAAAAAAAACTAAATATTTATATTTTTGACATTTGAATTCTTTGCATAAAGGAAATATATATTTTTAATTTTAGTATGGTTTTCTTTTGACACATTATTCATATTTATAATTTATCGTTGTATTGAAAGAAAAAAAATTACTTGTATTTGTGATCTTAAAAATTACATTACACAAGTAAATGGAAGGATATTTTTTTTCAGGAATTAAAAACGTGATGAAAGTCTTACCTGTTTATTTCTTAATCATATTAAAAACAAAACTATTATTTATTTACGAAGCTTAAAGGCACGAAATTTTATTAAAAAAATGCAATCGATGATGAATATTTTTTTTTTATTTGAATTGCAAACATTGAAAAATAAATAACTCTCCGTAATCTTTACTTATACTAATAACTTAATAAAATACTTTCCTGAAAAAAAATGAAAATTAGAAAGTTTTTTTATTAAATTGTTTGGTTCTCTCATTAATTATAAATTTCAGTTTTCTACTAAAGGAATATTTAAGTATCGTAAGGGCCTAGACGTTTTAAATTCCACTTTTGAAAATTAAAGTGTGTACAACCATAGAAAACATTTTATGATAAGCTACATTTTTTGTTGGTGTGGAATATTTTTAGTTTTCTGAATTTCCATATGAGAAATTTATGTATTTGTTTTTTTTGGGAAAGTAAAGATAATTTATTTATTTATTAAGATAAATGATGTTAGATATGCGGCCGAAAAAGTGATAAATACATATTAGAATTACAGTTAATATTTGATTTTTTTTCAGGAATAAAATAAATTTCCGTCGTTTCTTCTATGTGTCTGGTTTATTTTTTTTAGGCGTAGAATTTTTTTAAATAATTTTTTCTCTTCAGAAAAGAAGAAGTACAGGAAAGAAGTTGAAAATAAAAATTAAATAGGAAAGATAATTTGAGAGATATTAAATCGTACATTTTCTTAATAAAGTGAAAAGAAACAATGAATAATATGTATCTATTTTTTAACGTAGTTTAAACTGAATAATAATGAAGTAGCATATTTATTCTCAATTATCAGTACTTCAATTCAGAAATTTTTTTTTCTTATCAAGGAATAACATTAAATTAATTAAACATAAGCAACTAATTAATAAATGCAAGAGAGATTCTCTCGTTTAAAAACTGCTGTTTAAAGAGAACATTGAGACATCGTTTTAACAATCGTACTTTTAAATACTTTTTTTGAATTGTATTTAATCATTTAATCAGGGGGTGAACTAATTTTTTAATAATGGATGTCTTAGCAGTTACAACGCTCCCTTGTTAATGAAGGATACAGGTTCGAATCCCAGCTGCGGTAAAACCATCACGCGTTCTGCTCCCGGTTTCATCGTTCGCAGTGCTAACGAAAAATGTCCCCTGTAGCAGGTGGATCACGGGTTTCTTAGGAGGTTTTCCTTTTCTTCTATCACTAATGCAAGTCTGTTTCCCTGAAAAAGCCCTTCCCCAGTGCGCGTTTGTTCCAAAAGTTCCCTTGTTTTTTGGGTTGTTTACAAAATTTCAAGGTTACGGAGTTAAACATTGACATAGCTGAAAATTCTACATAGATCAGTTGTACAATACTGGCTATAAAATTAGTTTTTGCTCGGTATGCATTTATCATTTATGTCTTCTAGTTTCAAACTTCTGATAGTTCAAATCATTTAAATAAATATCTTACATACAGTGTGTTAAATAAGAAAAACGTACCACCCTGACTAACTTTTGATCTAATGATCGAATCTAAGAATAATCAAATTTAAGAAGAAAAAAAGCACGATTTCTTTAAAATTCGATTTCTTAGGAACTATTCGTCGTAATTAGCATAAATTTTGTAATTTGCCATGCAAAAGAACATTCTTTAAAATGATGTAAAAAAATTGTATACATTACAGTTCAAATCTTTTAAACTGTAATTAAATAAAAAAAAATGCATTAAATATTTTTTAAAAGTTCTGTTTTGCATGGAATTATCTTTGGACAAACGTTTTTTTTTTATTATTGTGTGCAAAAATTTTTCATTTCTCTTAAAAAGTTCTTGGGGTTCGATGAAATAAGTAAACTTAACATTAAGGGGTCGAAACTTTGGACCAGTCGTCTGACCAAACTATTGGGACCATATTTCCAAGATTGCGGCTAACACCTATATTTTGAGGGTCAGAAATACGAATCAGTAGTATAAAAAAATGTATCATTATTCAGAAAAAGTACGTTTTTGTGTCTGATTTCGTAACTTTAAATGTCGTCTGCACTTATCAATTAACATATTTGAGGTCACACCCTTGAACAATTAAGTTTTAGTCCTAAAATATGAAGATTCAATTATTAGATCAAGAGTTATTTAGTGTGGTCCGTTTAATTTTTGAGCACTACAAACAATGTCAATGAGAAGTGCAGCATTGTGCTCAAAATCACTTGTTTTTAAAATTACATCATTACATTTTTTTTTTAATTTTAAAATTGAATAAAAATATTTTCAGTTTCATGTAACTATTCATATGATATAATATTAGTTTCATCCAATATAATTATTTTAGAGTAATTTTCTTTCGAAGATTGAAATTCGGCAATAATAAATTTAAATTTTTAAGCAGAATTAATTCGTTAGAATAAGTTTAGTTTTTAACTCTATATGCTATTCCGAAGTGATTGTAACAAACCATAATTTCTGTATAAGTTTATTACAACAATAGCAATTTAATAAAACAATATATAACATGTATAACAATAATATCAATAGCGTATTTTAGGGGTTTCATATTGGTTCCTTCAATGGTGACCAACCAACTTTGCTTCATCAACTTGAACAATAACATTTTTTAATTTAACTGTAACTAATTTTGAAGTTTGCAATTTATGTTAATTTTTTTAACATTTGTTGTAAATAATTTTAATTAAAAATCGCGATTAACCTTTTTTCCAAAATCACAATTAACCTTTTTTAAAAAAAAATCACAATTAACCTTTTTTTAAAAAAAATCACAATTAACCTTTTTTAAAAAAAAATCACAATTAGCCTCTTTAAAAAAAAAAATCACAATTAACCTTTTTTTTAAAAAAATCACAATTAACCTTTTTTTTAAAAATCACAATTAACCTTTTTTCAAAAAAAATCACAATTAGCCTTTTTTTTTTAAAAAAAAAAAAATCACAATTAGCCTTTTTTTTAAAAATCACAATCAGCCTTTTTTAAAAAAATCACAATTAGCCTTTTTTTTAAAAAAAAAATCAAAATTAACCTTTTTTAAAAAAAAATCACAATTAACCTTTTTTAAAAAAAAAAAATCACAATTAACCTTTTTTTTTTAAAAAAATCACAATTAACCTTTTTTTAGACATGGTACCGATTTGAAACACATTCTTGAGCAAATAAATATATTCTCAAACTTGATTTCACTGTACTATGGTTCAACGTGAGGAGTAACATTGTTTAATTTAACATCGTATTAAAGATGCAGCAAATTTGAAGGATATTGGGATCTAAGGAGTTGATATTATTATTAAATTCAAATCGATTTTTCTGAGTATGGTATAAAAAAAGAATGGGGAGTACGGCAAATCAAAAAGTATTTGGATTAATGCTTAGCATTTTTCCTTTTGAAAATTATAACAGTTATTTTTGAAATATGTTTAAATGAATTTTTGTTCATTTATTTCAGGGAAATGCAAACCATTAGGAGATGTAAACAGACTATGCCATAGCTTAGGGAATGTGCATTGTCCTTGTCGTCAGGGTCTGAAGTGTAAGCCTAAGTCAGTTTGGTTTTTTGGTGCTGGAGTTTGTGAGCAAAAGTGACATTTATTGATAAAAAATTTACACAATTTAAAATTAGATTTTCAAATTGTGTGATTGTTGATTGCGAAAATATTTTATTAATTATTGTATTAACAATTGTGTAACAATTGTATATAAGTAAAATTGTGCCAGAGCAAAATAAATGCATTTTGCCCGAAAAGTGTGAGCAATATTTATTTTGTAAGCTATTATTTGATTACACTGGGGCAGTGTTTCCCAAACTTATGACTTTTGTGTACCCTTTCTAAATTTTTCATAACGCTGTGTGCCACTAATAAAAAAAATTAATATATTTTTTAAGAAATATGTTAATTTTTACTATAAGGAAATTGCACGAAAGTTAAAAATTACTACTGACTGTTGACACCACTAATTACTAACTGTTAACTCTACAAAAAATGGCCAATGGAAAAATACGTAATCGTAAATTTCCATGGCTAGCTTTGTTTTTAAATAAAATTTTTTGAAATTTTCGTTTGTTGCAAGATATTTCGCATAAGAATGCGTACCCCTGCTAAACTGTTCCCATACCCCAGGGGGTACGCGTACCACACTTTGGGAAACACTGCACTGGGGAATAATTTATGGATTTTTTAACGGATCTTGGATATGTTCTCGTCGCTGATTTCGAATCTGCAATCGGTTTCACGCTCCAAGCAACAGTTTTTTTTAAATGAGAATTTTAGTCTATTTTTTTGCCATCATACGGCACTAGGGGCGCTTCTCCATTATGAACTTTTTCTTTGTGTCCTTCTGCACAGGTCAAAAGAGTGAAGCGTACTCTAGTCGCGTTCGATGACATTTCCGGACATGATTCCTGTGCAATTTTAATTATGATGATATTTTTTTTTTTACTCCCCTTGTAATTTGTCGCAATATCTATGCGATTGTGATCCTTGTCATATACAACGTTTTTAAGGTTATGCATTTCGGAAAAAAAATAGACTAAAAATCTCATTAAAAAATATTGAGGAGCAAAACTAATTTTTAGATTTGAAATCCCTACAATTGATATCAAGATCAAGTATTTGCCTAGATGCAAAAAAAAATTTTTTTTTTTTTTTAGTGTAATTATCAAAACAGTAATATTATTTGAGGAGTGGTGGCTCAGAGGATAGAGCGTTCGCCCTTCAATGAGGTGAATCGGGTTCGAATTACAGCAATGGCAAGTTGATACGAATTCCGCACCCAGTTTGCACTGACCACAGTGCCGGCGTAAAATATCCTCAGTGGTGGATGGATCATGGGTTAGAGTCCCCTTGCGTCAGGTAAACCGTAGGAGGTTTTCCTTTCCATGTAACGCAAACGAGGGGTAGTTCCATCAAGAAAATTCTCCACGAAGGTAAATTCTCCCAATACTTGATCCAGGAGTTCCCTTGTCTTCTGATTTGGGTTCAAAATTACAAGGCTACGGAGTTAAACATTAGTAGTCGTAAACCCAAAATTGGGTAGGCTATTCAATGATAGTTATTAAATAAAATGGTGTTATTTGATTTCAGCAATTTTTACTAAATTATTGATGAAATATTGATGGAAAGGAAGGGGTTACTATCCTTAAAAGTGTGATAATTATTCCAGATGATATTTTTTTTGCAGTGTTTACTGCTTTTAGTTGCTTTCAGTGGCGTAAGGGAGTGGTCGGTCGACGGAGGCACTGACCCCAACATCCTGTCAAAGGGGACTTCAAATTGACCACTTAGTACACTGTAACTTCAAATCTGATCGGAGATTAATAGTATTATTTTTCTTATTAGGTAACTAAGATTTTTATTAGGTTAATACCTGACTTTAGCGAAATATTTTATGAAAAATAATATATGAAAGATAATTAAGTTTCTTCTTTAATTAAATTTTTTATAAAAATAATAAAAATTTAATAATTAAGTTTTTGGTGAATAAAAATTATAAATATTTTTTTTACGTTTAAAGAAATTGAGAATATTTTTTTAGTTATAATTAGTGTTCTTCAAAGGTATAATTTACATAAAATTGAGTTTAAAACTTGAATTTAAGTTTTTATGAAATTAAATTAAATTTTATGTTTTGTCCCATCTATTTTCAGGGCGTATATTCGGGCAATTTACCTCGGACACTTCTGCTCGCCACTAGATGCTTTTTCATACATTTCGTGATTCGTAAAATTATGTTTCAAAGTAATTCACAATATTTTGGATGTATTTCTAATCCAATTTGTTTTTGCATAGACCTCAATTTTTATTTTCAGAGCATTTAAGGATTTTATATCTTTTTCAATACGCTACATTTTGATAGAAAAGTTCAACATTTTACTATATATCAGTATTTTGAATTACAATTTCATGTTTGCATGACAAAAGAATTCTAACTCTTTTAAAATAACCCAATTGAGTACATTTTAATTCATAATTTAGTAATCTTAAGGATACAGTTTTAATTAAAGCATGTTTATTCAAAATTCTTTTGAATCTTAAAACGAAGAAAGATTGTAATACTTGCGAAAAATATTCTAAAAGATTTCTGAATTAATGATGCAATTTTTTTACTGAAAAGAAAAATTACTTAAAAAATGTTTTTAAAATGAGGAAATCAATGTATAATATCTTAATGTTTGATTAATTCATTAAAAAAATTAAGATCAAAGTAAGGAAAACTCTGGTGAAAAAAGTTGTTCAATAAAAAATGAATTTTAGGAGGCTTTCATCTGACTAATGGCTTTGGTGGGTTTTCATCAAAAGAACTAATTTTCTGCCACAAATATTTACTTTGAAACTCCATGTCATTTCATAAATATTTGTGGCAAAAAATGTTTTTTCCATATTTTTTCAGGTATCCTAAATTAATTTAATTAGCTATTGAGTTTGAGGGTCTAATATTTTTAAACAATGTTGTGAGTTGTTTTAAAAGTTATATTTCCTGCATAAATTGTTAAACACTATCGTTGTAAATTTTGCTTACATCTGAAAAAAAAATTATATAAATTTAAACGCCAAGACTAATTTTTTTTTTAAAAAATTAGTCTGTAACTGTAATTTAAAAACTGAAAATTTAATTCATATTTTATTTCCAAAACTGTACTTTGCACACAATCTGCTTAAAATTTAAATGTTTTGAAATTTTTTTTTTGTATTGTTAAAGACTATCACTGTAAATTTTACTTACATCTGAAATTTTTTTTTCTAAATTTAAACGCCAAGACTAATTTTTTTATAAAATGTAATTGTAATTTAAGAACTACAAATTTAATTTATATTTTCTTTCCAAAATTGTACTTTGTACACAATCCGCTCAAAATTTAAATGTTTTGAAAATATTTTTTTTAGCTAAACAAAATCTGAGTTGTATCTTTGCATTCTTTTTTTGTTTTGGAAAAGTATTTATATTGTTTTAAATATTTAGAATGCTTCCATTTTGTTTAACACAAATAATTTGAAAAGAAAAATAATATTTCAGCAGCTTTTTAAATTAAAATATTAAAATCTTGTAGTCTTAAAGCAGAATGAGTGCATAGAAGATTTGTAGTCATGCTTAGGAAAATCTTAATAATGTTTCAAAAGGCTAGCGAAGAAATAATAATCGTTAGAGGTTATTTCAATGAAATTTAAAACTATGCAATTTTTATGATAGTTTTTCATTCACGCATAAGAAACTTCGAATCTAATGTATGTATGTTTAATAAATTTATTGTTTGCTTTCTTCTTTTTTTAAAAAAAATTAACTAGTTATGATTTTATCATGAATCAATACAGTAAAAAACAATAGTTAAGTTCAAGTAGACAAACACCATTTGATTATTATTTCAGGATTCCTAAGATTTTGCATTTTGTGAGTGTTTTATTAAGGGGTAGGGCAACATAATAATTATAAGACATTTTCAAATTGATCATAATAGCTTGTTTTAAAGAAGTTTTACAAAGTTCTGGATCACATTACGGTGTAAATTACCAGGACTTTGGATGCATCATCCATAAAATCTATTTTTTAACCGTAAAATATTATACTATAATCTTTACAGTAATATTTAAGTAGAGTAATTCGGGGAATTTACGGTATTTATTACTGCAAAAATTAAGATTTGTCAGATTTATAGTTCCTTAACATGTTCCATTAAAAAAGAGATTTTATGTTACAGGCAAGCTGAAAGCCTGTAATTTCAATCGTAATTTGATCCGGAATTTCTTACTATGTAGGTTGGAAAGCCATTATTTGGTGAAAATCATCAAGTAGACAAAAAGATGTCGGGGCACTGTTCTGTTATAATGCAGAAATTACGGATGCATTAAAAATTACCTATTTAAAAACAATACTACGAAACAGCTTGATGTAAAAATGTCTGGGACTTATCACTATATTTAACCGATTTCTTTCCATAGAGGAATTTGGTGCAAGAAGTGAATTCTGAAAATGTAAAAAATAAAATTCTTTTGGAAATACCTTATGCTCAAGAGCTGAATATATTGTACATTAATATAGGTATTGTTTTAAGTGAGTTATTAATAAGAAAATATGTTATGTCGACAACTGTGGGGATAGTAGTTATCGACCATGTCAACCTTTATCTATGAAAAGGTACTCCAAGATGGAATCGAGTTAACATGTCTTATTGTACTTTTTAGTGGTAGACACACTACATTACTCCCCCTACAGAATTATAGGTGTAATAGAAATTGATGAAAGGATACTACTAGTTGATTCATTGCTGTTTTGTGAGAAGTCGGGAGAGCTGTATTAAGATCACCGTACTTTGGTGTGCTGATCGTGAGAGCTACGTTCACGATCGTGGTCGCTTCTGTGCTGCCATTAGCAGTCGAGTGAATACGTTGTGTGTGATCGAGATTGAGTAGCAACAGCGCGAGGAGGTGAATAATGTCGCAGTCACAAGTAGCAAGTCAATTTTTCAATGCGTACCAACCATCGAAGTAGACGTGTTCATATTGAAGTGGGCGTTACTGTCAAGATAAGCGTGTTCAGATCGAACTGGGAGTTTCTGTCAAGGTAGGCATGTTCATATCACGTCCGGGTCACCAATCTGGGGACAGTAGTTATCGATCATGTCAACCTTCATCTATGAAAAGGTACCCCAAGATAGAATCGAGTTAACATGTGTTATATACTAGTGAATTGGAATTGTAGTTTTGTAGTGGTAGATACACTACAACAACTTCTAAGCATTTATATATTTTTAAAGCTGCTTTTTTCCCAAATTCACTAAAATATTACTTGGCCCTTTCAACATCAAGTTTCTCAACTATTCAACAGTGGGAATTTTATCTTTTATACAGACACTTGATACAAGGAGCGATGTTTGATACTAAGAGCACTATTATATACAAGAAGCACTTTCTGCTACAAGGAGCACTCTTTGCTACTCGATTAAAAAAACTCTGGTAAAATTACCGTACTGTATGGTAATGACATTTATAGTACAAGAAAAACCCATAATTCTGTTCAATAAAATCCAAATATACGGTATTAAGCCATTTATTTGAAAATTTTTCGATTCATATCTCGTAACGGTTTACCAGAAATTCTGACTATCAAAGTTATAGTTCCAGTAACAGCACATTAAGTAAAAAATACAAAACTAGAAATTAAATTTAACCGAATGATTAGTTTTTATACCTCGTTTTGGTTGATATCGTTAAATTTATTGGATTTCAAATTTTTATAAGGGTCCGTTGGACAAATTTTAAACTTTAACTTAAAAAAGAAAATTTTTTTTTCTTGATTTTTTCATATATTTTATTGTTAAACATCAATCTTTAGATGTTTAATTTCACCTCATAGTTAATAGTCGGAATAATCACAACTATACATATAAAACGTTTAATTCTAGAGGGGAAATTGTTACTTTTGTATTTTTGCCCGATAACCTCCGGGCATTAGTACTCCAAAATAGTACTATGTTTTTTTCCTGTTTTTAAATAAATGCCACGGAGGAGATTCGCCGGGCCTCTCGGCCAGTGCGTGTGGCAGATACTCTTTGTCCACCTCCGGCTGTGCGGGAAACTGTCACGGAGACAAGATGAAAATTTTTCCCGCATACCCATATTTGGGGGGGGGGGGTCGGTCACCTAATGTATATACTTCGTTTTAAGATATCACGATAAAATTATCAAATTTTACCACATTTACCAAATTTGACACATATTATAAAACCATATTTTATTGTTAATTTTACCAAAATTGTTTCCAAAGCGCTTCGGTAAAAATTACCTAGCTTTTTGGTGTTTCCATAGAACCGGTAAATTTTACCTTATTCTGGTAGTTTCCATCGTACAAAAATGTACGATCCACAATGTAAAAGGATCACTCTTTGTTACAAAGAGTACTCTTTGATACAAAGAGAATTCTTTGATTATAGGAGGCAATCTTTAATACAAAGGAGCATTTTTTGGTAATCAGGTCATTCTATGATATTTGGAATATTCTTTGACAGAAGCAGCATTCTTTGATACAAGGAACACTCTTGGACGCAAGGAATAATCTTAATGTAGTTTTTTCTTCGCGGAAAAACCTAAGTCACTCTAATTTCGTCTATTGATCAGCTGATTGGTGATAATGATAAAAGAACAACGTTTCTCTCAAAAGCTTTTGATTTTCTAAATTCTTTATCTGTTCCATGCAGCCAATCAAGCATTCCAGCAACTCCAAAATTTTCGGTAAACCTATAAAAAAAGGAAAGATTTGCAGATATTCTTTAGTCAGAAAGTTACATCAGTAACTGTAAAAAAACATTTATATAATCATCCTGTTACTCCTAATAGGTTGTGTATAAAGAGATTTAATTATCGACTGTGTCAACCTTCCTCTATCGAAAGGTACATCAAGAAATAATTTATTTAACATGTTTTATATACTAGTGAATTGGAATTTAATATTTATAGTGGTAGTTATGTCACAATGTAAGGCAATACCTTGAGTTTTGCAATCTTGGATGATATCGAGAAAATAGATATCAGAAGGATGTTCCTTTAACTAGTGATGACAATCAGCCTACTTTGTCGCATTAGGGCTAACACACGAAAACCTTTCACCGTTAGCCTTACGGCAATAATCTTTAAGTATTTGATCCATCTAAGGATATTTTATATAAATGATAATATTAGTCTCTGCAATTCGGGATTTTTTGGAATATGTCCAGGATTCCTGACTTAATCGCTATGAGAGTCATGGATCGTATTATGCACATTGAGTGTGAATTGTAAAAACTATGGAATAATATTTCTCCGAATATAATGTTGAACGACCCGAAAAATTGTGTGAAAGGAACACTTTATTTAAAATTAATTTTACATTATATATTAAAAAGCGATTTAAAGTATGTAATGAGTGAAAGGAAAGTGCTTAGAGAGGACTGAGGTGTCGGCGATGCGGTCATGTTGTTTTTGATGCTCTGATGTGATGTGGAAGAACAATTTATGCTTTTAGGAGGTCGTAGAACTTTCGGATTTTCATTGGTGTCTTTTGAGTGAGTAATACCTATTTCATACTCTTGCAATCATGTATGTTTTCTAATTCTGAGTTAACTTAAGAGTATAAGTAGATGCAAGTTAAGTTAAACGATTCTGCCCGATATAGTAGCTTTCAATTTACGTTAACATCACTGCTGAAACTAATATTTGCAATCACGCAACAATGGCTACGTATCACCACCACGGACGTGGCGGAAAGCGGCTGACCGAAAGACCTGCACGTGGCTCAACGTCGGATGAGGAATGCTCGGATTTTGAAACCAAAATGGCTAAACAGTTAGCAGACATGGAAAGAAGAATTAAAGAAGATGAAATTAAAAATAAAGAACTACTTGAGAAACTAAATCAATTGGAGCAGTTTCTCATGCCTGTGCCAAATAGGCCCGAAATACCGACAACACCAATTGATGTCATTGATATGAAAACTTATGAAGGAGGCCAACTTTTGAAACAGACGGGGAATGAGTCAACCACAGATTCAGAAAGCTCAACCAAAAATATTGCAGAACCCCCTTTAAAGAAGAAGAAAAAGAAAAATAATGTCAAAAAAGCTGAAGCAAATCTAATCATGACCACGAATAGTAAACTTTTTTCACCGATAGATACCGCCACCTCCTTACAACCATCTGAATCTATATCTGATACTGACGTAGCCCCACCCAAGGAGGATTCCAGTTCAACTGTAGATCCACCCACAACTCCAGCAAAAGTTCAACCAATTAAGCATATAAAAGTTCTTATTCGTGGTCTTCCAGTTGGATTCTGTACTGATCATATCTCCCAGCAACTGGCGAAGTCAGACATCATAACGCAAAAGATAATTCAGTTTAAGAGAAAAGTGTGCGGGACCTACAGGCTCCTCCCACTTTTTCTTACAATTCTCACAGAAACAGATGTTAATCGACAAATTTTCTCTATCACCAATATACAAAGTATCCCGGTCAGTATTGAAAGGTTCCGAGGCGGGCAAAATCCAATCCAGTGTTACAACTGCCAAGAATTTGGCCACAGTCAAAGATCATGTAATTCACCATCAAGATGTGTAAAGTGCGCCGCCAAACACCGATCATACGAGTGCCAAAAAGATAAAAATACACAACCTAAGTGCAGCAACTGCGGAGACTCTCATACAGCCAACTACACGGGGTGCAGAGCCCGTCCCCGCAGGAGGGGAACACGTGCCATACCACCAACAATAACAGGACTTGCTCAAAGGCTGGTTACAATAATTAAAGAATTGCAAGAACTTTTAAAAAATCAAGAAGTGCTTCAACTGTTTCAAAGGATTATGGGGGAAGCCACTCTTGCACAGTAACATCTTTATTTTTTTTTTACTTGATTTGAACTTTTATTTGAACTCTTATTATTATTCAGAACTCTAATTTCCCATACAGATTATAAATAAATACTGCATACTGCCCTTTCAAATTAAAGTTGAGCATACTAGATGGCGCCACTAAGGCTTGTCGAAAATTTATGTTAAATCTTCACGTTCTTGAATCACGACTTTTGTATATACATAATCATCATTTATTAATGCTCATATTCAATTTTCTGTACATATTTATGGCAATTAATGTAAATATCTTTGTTCAAGTTGTAATTTTTTCAAATCAACGTTATATTTTCTGTACATATTTTCATGGCAATTACTGTAAATATCTCTGTTCAAGTTTGTATTTTCTCTAATCATGGTAATATTTTTGTAAAGCTTCCACAACGACTGCTTATATTCAAAATGTTTTTACCTCATTGTTGTAATTTCATGATGAATGGGATAGGGGCCGCTGCGCGGCCCAGGTGCCCAGTTGTTTTTAAATAAAGTAAGTAAGTAAAAGTATGTAATTTAAATCTGAACTCTTGAAATTGAATAATCTCACACGAAACTCTCACACAACTCTCCACCATACGAGAATTATTTTCTTTCCGAAATCACCAATGTTGGCGTTTTTCCGAAGGCACCAAGAAACGCCTATTAGAATACCGCGAGTAGTTTAACAATCTGGAATGAGGTGACGAGAATTGGTTGTCATTTTCAACGCTGATATTCACTAACCGCTGAAACTGATTCATCAACAAAAACAAAAAATTGCCCTAAATAATATGTATGTTTTAGCTGTGTAATGAGGATAATTATATTTTAATTTTTATAACTATGAGAACCGTATTAACTATGGTTTTAAAATGTAAAATTCTTATCCGCTTCCGCTCTGTTAAGCCTAATTCGAATTCGTCTTAAGATTCGGTGCTACGTGGATGTTTGATTTACAAACTAATTTTATTATACGAATTGGAGTATCTATGCATTCTGAATTATTGAATTTTATCATTGAATAACAAAAATGGCGGCGGCTATTTTGCAACTAGTAGTATAAAAGAACAATGGAATGGTTAAATTCTTCCTCTAAATATTTCTTACTTAACAAAAAGACAGGCACGAAGCCTTGTGGAACATAAACAAACTAATTGGGTATAATATGAAAAAAGCACAACTACTTTCACTTACTAGGAATAACATTTACCTTTTAGTTTAATTAATAAACTGAGTTTTAAATATGCTTACTAAATTCATAAACTTCGGTAAAACAACAATATAAATTATTTCCAAAGGAACTAGACTAATACAATTCCAACCTAGCGAGTAGCGACTTATAACAAGACACTTCGTTTAATGCTTTTACTTGTTGCTAGAAATCAGGTTCGCAGAAAATGCTGTTTACTAGTTAAATTTAGTAGGAATAACACGATCTGTGACGTAGGCTTTAGTATAAACAATTATGCATCGAAGTGGCCTGGTATACAAAACAAAAATATGTCAAGGTTACTATAAAATACATAAACAAATGATAAATCTAAGTAAAGTAAAAGACATTGACGAGAAAGAATTATATTTCAACGAATTTTATGTGAGATACAGCTTTGTACTTAATTAATTTAGCGTTAGTTAATATTCTAAATTATGTAGGGAACTTAGCAGAACGTTAACACGCCATTTTGCTTATAAGCGATCAGCTGGCGCAGACGTCATGGGTGACATGTGTGGGTATCTGTGATCTTCTTCATGAAGTGTAAGTACCAATTCTATCAATTGATTGTAATTAATATTGCTGTAATACTGATTGTAATTAATATTGCTGTAAATTGCTGTATTTAATGCATTAATCATACAAGGAAATATAAGCATTAAAAAAATAATCAAGCAAAGAATCAATTGCTGTAATTAATACTATAATAGCTATATTAATAATAATAACAGCTGAATTTACTTATGATGATGATAGTGATGGAATTCGGGAGTCGGCGTGAAAGGGAGATGATATCCTGAATGGACTATTACTCCATATGATGTCGCAAAAACTAACCAAGACCACATGGAAGTCACGTGCAATTTAAAAATTACAGAGCCCAAAAAAGTTGGCAGAAGATTGGAAAGAACATGTTCCACTGGTGTGCAATAGATGGCGCTTACTCCTATCGGGGAAACCCACTCATGATGCCTTTTATGAAAACGCTTGTATAAAAGTGGGTGGTGCAAGATTCTGAAAATAAAATGAAAAATGTAGAGAAATTAGGAAATAACAAAAAATTTTAAAAACTTGCAAAAAATGTATTTTGGGCATTTTTGTTTTGCTCTACTGTTGTGATTTGCTCATAGATTAAGTGTGTTAATTAAATTTTAAAAACGCTTAAAAATGAAAATTAAATAATTAAAAAGGCAAAATAAAATGAAAATTGTAATAAAAATTTAATTTTTTTTACGATTGCGAGTGCCGTTTCAGACTTTTATCAATAAACAAATTTGTCTTACAGTTAGTTTCAGTTTCTGCACTTAAAGTAAATAGTTTTTATTCATTGGTTTTCTAAAATCGTCTTGATAAACTTGAGCAAGGCAGATGTTAAAAGCGATGAACTAGATCATAAATTAAAAGCGATGAACTAGATCATTTATTTGAAAACGATAATAAATTAAAAATTAAAAAGCGATAACCATTGATCTAGTTACGTAACTGATGTTTTTTCTGATTTGTTCTTTGGTATGATGTTCTTTTTTGTTTTGCTTTGTTATGTTTAAAAGTAATTAAAAGTTGTTAAGTTTTTTAACCCTGTTTTTTCCCTTCCTTTTCCTAAAATAGAGTTGTGTTACAGTTCTAGTTTTGTGCTTTAACAGCATAGTTCATGTCACTTTAAATTGTATACAAATATTAAAAAATATTTTTAGGGAAATAATAAAAGTGTATTTCACCTGTGTGAGTAATAGAAAAAGACTTCTTCTGTCAATATTTGTAGGATGAAATCGAAAACGAAACGATGTAGTTTAGGGAAAACATATCCTTTGTTGCAGCCAGTGATGCTTTTGAGCATATAACAGAAATATATTACAGGAACAGCAATGACTGTTTGGTTGAATAAAACTTGAAACGCGACGTGCCGTAAGCGTTGCGGAGACGTCCTCTGAAAAATAAGAAAGAAAATAAGCAATAAAACTTTTCACTACCAGGCGATGCTTGTGAGGGTATGATTTGAAAAATGTCATGAAATAATTATAAGAATAAATTTAATATTACATACATATTTAGAGTGTCACAAAAAGACATGAAAATTTAATTCAATATTAAATATTTATTCAATGTCGCAATTTTTTGTTTCATTTAATTTATAGTACAGGAGTTCCCATAGCGTATGTTGTGGCACTTATGGTTTGGGTAGGTAGGTGCTTTATTTACGTCGCACTAGAGATGCACAATGGGCTATCGGCGACGGTCTGGGAAACATCCCTGAGGATGATCCAGAAACATGCCATCATTTACAGAGGGGAACTCAGTTGTGAGGCCTCAATTTAGATATAGCACTGAAGGGGAAGGAAACTTTCTCCAAATTCCTGTATTCATGGTGCTGCTCAGAGACCGACCTCAGGGCTTCCGATTCCGCAGATTTTACGAACACGTAAGTCATACGTAATCGGTGGGTCCTAGAGGAATCGAGGATCGAACCGCTGTTTCTTCGGACTGAAGTTTAACCACTGAGCTACAAAGTTTAGAGTATATAGGACTGGGTCACCACGGTTTCCTCTTGGGTTGGGAGTGAGAGAAATGGTTCCACGAGATGTTTCCAAGTCAAATATGAACAGTTTAGGGCTGTGTTTTGTACACTGTAAAACCTGTGGTGTAATATCTATCTGAATTTGATGCTTAACAAGCTTGAAGGAACACATTTGTTTCTTCAAGTTAATACCAAATCGAGCGACCATATGCAATTTAATGAAAGCTTGAAACACCGAAAATGCTAAATGTTTACACCGAGAATGACATAATACGTTAAATATTTTCGCTTCCAAAAGCATCAAACTTCACCCGAAAAATGTAGCGCGGCCAACTTCATGTTGTTTTTCATCTGCAAAAACTAGTGCTCACCGTTAAATATATGTAGGAATGTTTATGATTGCGTAATTAGGATATTTATATTTTAATTTTGAAGTCTCCTTAAATTGTATTAAATAATTTTAAAATAAATAATTAATATCCACTTTTGCTGAAGCCTTGTTTGAATTAGTCTTAATATTCTCTCTGCTACGCGTACGTCTGATTTACAAACTCATTTTAGGAATTAGTGTATCTATGCAATCAAAATTTCTGCTTCTTACTTGATATTGTCTCTAAAATAATTTTACTGATTCTCATGTGTATCATATCATACTGTAATTATAATTATATATAATCGTCGTTGAACAGTCGACTAAATTTTGAGTTTACGACTACCAACTCCACAGTCTTGCAATTTTGAACCCAATCCGAAGACAAGGGAACTCCTGGATCAAGTATTGGGAGAAATTTTGCATTCATGGAGGACTTTTTGATGGAACTAACCCGCATTTGCGTTACATGGAGAGGAAGATCACGAAAAATTAAAAAGCGGCAGAGGGACTCTAACCCGTGATCCGTCTGCCTGACGATATTTCACGTCAGCACTGTGGTCGGTGCAAGTCGGATGTGGATTTGTATCGACCAGCTATTGGTGGTATTGGAACCCGGTTCACCTCATTGGAAGGCGAATGCTCTATCCCCTGAGCCATCACGGCTCTGGATCAAGTATTGGGAGAAATTTGCCTTCGTGAAAGAGTTTTAACATGGAACTCACCAGAATTTGCGTTATATGGGAAAGAAAATCATGAAAAAAGTCCATTGACAGCCTGAAGGTAAGGGGACTATAACCTCTCATCCGTCTACCACTGAGGAGTTTTTACGTCAGAGCTGTGGTTGAGAGTCGGATGCGGAATTCGTGTCGAAAAGCTATCGCTGGGATTCGAACCTGGGTAACGTCATTGGGAATGAATTAGAGCCACCATGGCTCTAATTTTGCCTTTTAGTGTTACTTATTGACGAATATGGTGGTTGGTGGTGTCCATTTTACACCAAGTAGCGTAAAAAACATTCTAGGTGCTTCACAGCGCCGGGAACTGTCCTTTAGTTTTGGTGTAATAGAACACCACTTTGATGTAGAGTAGTTTTTACCATTTTTGGTGCTCACATACACCAAATTTTTTTGCAGTTTTGTCGTTACATGAAATAAAAAATTTTAGACTGCTGGCGAATATTATATGATTGGGGTGCCACGAGATAATTATAAATCTCATAATGGTTGAGCTCCATCTCGGAAAAGTTAGGAACACCTGATGTAGTAGATATATTGCATTTAAGCATGTTGTTGTTGTTAATTTACGTCGCACTAGAGCTGCACAATGGGCTATTGGCGACGGTCTGGGAAACATCCCTGAGGATGATCCGAAGACATGCCATCGCAATTTTGATCCTCTGCAGAGGGGATGGCACCCCTGTTTCGGTAGCCCGACGACCTGCACGTGAAGTCGAGCACTTTACGGTAGAACAGTTTACGAGGACCCATACCGCACACCCTCGGTCTCTACGCACGCTGATCCAAGTGGTCACCCACCCGCAAACTGACCGTAGCCAGTGATGCTTGACTTCGGTGATCTGCTGGGAACCGCGTCTTAACGATCAGTCCACTGCGGGACGCATTTAAGCATGTAAAAAAACATCTCGTATATGTATTAGTTTTAGTTTGTTTTCCTTCCATTTTTGTTGGATGCACCATTGAACCATTTTTCTTCAATTCCTCAATCGAGTAATCTCCTGTTTGGTGGTCAAAAGGTAGCAGCTTAGTACAATCGAATGGATGCTTTTAGACTTTTCGAGAATTTTTCCAATTTTCTGCTAAGAAGCCCGCAGCCAACCAAGTCTTAAGAGGCCTCTCCTCTCACGATATAACTCAGCTGGTGGAGGAGAGAAGACGGGAAACCTCTAAATATGCTTTTAATCCTCTTTATTTAACAGTTACAAATACACTGGTGATGGATATTTGCTCTATTTTTGCAGTATTTTTCGATGCAAGTGGAATATAAAAACACAATTTGAGGTATGAAGCTGGAGGAATTTTAGATTTTCTATTAATTTCTTTCCCGGCTAAATTATTCTAATATAATTCTGCAATCAATGAGTTTTGATAGGTAGTTAAATAGTATACAGTTCTCTGTTTTTAGATTCTTGATTAAAAATTTTGTTTCTATGCTTTTAACGTTAAAGGAATTCTCCAGCATCATCCAAATCGACTTTCATCTGTTTAAACTGTAATACAATTAGATTTTTTAAAAAATCTAAAAACGGAGAAACGTGTAGTTTTAAATTAACCAAAACACGAATCCCATCATTTTATTGCTTTAAAGTTCGAGAAAAAAGTTATGGAAGTTCTAAAAATAATACGCTTTTTTTCTGAAACTAATAAAACAACCACCCTGATTTTCTACCTTTTTTAAAAGGTATTAAGTTGTACTAGTGGACTGCGCCCCCTGCTCGCTAACTCTCGCCAACCCCCGAAAACTGCTACTAAATCTTATATGGTTTGCTTCGCAAACCAATCTCGTTTCGCTCGCTACTAACTTAGGTAGGTTGCAAATGCACAAAATTGTAAGAATTCAAAACAATCATTCAAACCCATATAACAACTTTATTTTTAATTACACCTTATTAGTAAATACTAAGTCATTAAAATAAATTTGAATTCAAATAAATGACATGTAATTCGTTAAACCTATTAGAAATGTGCTATAGTATTAAATCTTAAAGCGTAACAGCACGACTGAGACTCATTTTTCAATGAATAACTAATAACAGCAATAATAAACCAAATAAATTCGTGATATAAATCAAAAATCGCCAAATAAATTCATAATATATAAATTAGTGAAGAAAAAAATGCTCTAGACAAAATACTAAAATAGAGATCTATCGACAAAGACTACTCACTTCTGCCTAGCTTAATAGTATGATATTGCGGCAGATGAGAATGCTCTCTCTGATTATTTCAGTTTCCGTTTTTAAAAACGCTATATGTCGAGCCACCTGAGCTGGATTTGGCATGTGACATTTTTAGCGGCAATTATTAGTTGATTTTCTAGCGTTGCCATTCGGAGAGTTGTAATGAGGCTTTTTTTTTGTCGCCGTGTAAGAGAAATATATCTATAGATATTATCATCAAAAGTTGGTTAAGAACAAAAAAAAAAAAAAAAAAATGGCGAGAAAAACACAAATTAAATATTTGATCTAAAATCCAAGATGGTGAGAGTAGAGGCCTCTTCAATCAGAATATTTGACTATATATAACGGAAGTGAAGCCTCGGGGGGCATTTTCTAGACATGTTGTTTGAATTTAGTATTAACATGATCAGGTAAAAGTTTCCATATAAAATAAAACAAAAAATTGTGTTTAATTTGAAATTCAAGATTCTTATTAGTATTGAGACCTCTGCATTTGCACATGGAAAGTTTAATTTTGAAAACTAACAACATCCTAACCAATTTAAGTAATAAAAAAAGAAATTTCACATAATTGACAAATCTCATTCATTTAATAGACAATTTTCAAATATAGCTAGATAAATTAATTTTGTTATTATTCAAAATTTTGTTTTACGAGCATTTTTGTTGCTTGTATAGTAAGCATGGAAGCTTTTATTTATTCAAAATTACTTTATTTCTTATTTCCGTTTTGTGTATTAGGATTCACTCAAATTTTGTTTAATGATGAAATATAGTGCTGGGGAAAATATATATCATAAATATCTCGTCAAAATAAGCTTACATTTAAATAAAAACTCAATTAAAATGATATATAACGCGAGATGCATTCTTAATAGAAACATCATATAGATATAAATATCATATAGATATAAATATTATATAGATTGAGGAAAAAGTACAGTTAAAACTACGAGAATATGGTGAAATTTACCTTGTTTCTGGCTCTATGGAAACACCAAAAAACACGCTAATTATTACAGAAGCGAAATAGTAATGATTTTGGTAGAATTATCTATAAAATATTATTCTATAATTTGTGTTAAAATTTTGTAATGATTTGTGTAATAATTTTTGAAAGCTGTATTAAATTTGTATTTAACCAATAATCCATTATTTGTTTAATAATTAGGTTATTATTATTTAATTATTGAAGTAAAATGCCAATAAAAAAGAACTAGCAGATTTTAAACTATATATTTATATATTTTTCCAATAACAATATTTTGAAGAAATTATTGGAAGGATGCGTATTTTTAAAAAAAAGCCATTCTTCGCAAGAAATGTTTCTAAATCAATTAAAAGTTTTTTTTAATTATAATATTCGTACCTGCTAATTAACTTTCTTTAAGTCAGGGTTCCGCCTTGAGATGTTGGATTATATAGGGTTCCGTAGATAAATAAATTGGGAATCACAGCAATTTATAAAAACCATTTATTCTGTTAAATTTACTTTTCAATTTTGTATTATAAAGAAGTACTATAATTAGAACTACAATTAATTACAACTATTAAGAACTATAATTTTAAAAATCAGAATTTCCGGTAAACCTTTAAACGGTTTACCGGAAATTCTTATCGGAAAAATACCAAATGAGTGGTTTAAATACCGTAATATTTTGATGTTATGACAAAAAATATCTTTTATTATACAGTCCGGTTTTACCAGAATTTTTTTATCCCTGCAGAATTTTTTTTCCACCGTGTTTCTCTGTGAAAATTTTTTTTTAATCCTCATAAAGATCTTGTACAAGCGGCATTATTAGTAGAGCTATTCAATCGAAGTATTTAAATTTTTTCATACATATACTTCGTTTTTTAAAAAACTATTGTATCAATAAGGGTCTTAACTAAAATCTTATAATTTAATAGTTTTTTAAAAAGTTCCTTTATTTTTTTTTTTGAGATATAGTTTTTTAAAAGTATAGTTTGTCTTATTTATGAATCTCAAAACGTTATTCAGTATTCTTTTTCAAAAGAAATAACGACAGATTTTTCTGATACAAATTTGATCCCTAATAAATAACAAATCGTTATTCATAACTTTAATGGTTTGGAAATTTTTTTAGGCAAATTTGTCTATCGCAAACTTTTATTATTCAATACGTTAATGGATCTTAAAGTGTTCTTGACATTTATTTGCTGCTATGCTTCTAAACTTTTCTTGTTCTTTGCTTGAATAAATGATATAATAAGATTGGTTTTTTGAATGATGAAAGATACTTTTGAAGACTCAATTTGTTTATGGAAGCAGCAGACTTTAATACATTTTGACAGTTTGAAAGTTATTGAGAAAGTAAACTAGTGTGGAAGCAATTTTGTTTTTACGCTTCCGGAAAATCTCCCTTCAAATGAAAAACATAATTCGTGAAGGTAAAATCTGAGAAAAATAAACTTTTTCAATTGACAATTTGTTAAAAATAAACTGCAGTATGATAATAATCCAGAGTTCCATAAATATAGTTTTTTTTGCATATCAGAGTAGTAACATTAAATTGTTGGAAAAAGCAATGCGTGAAAGAAAGAGATAATTGTTTTTGAATATACAGTAAAAAAGAATTCAGAATGTTCATGGAAAATTAATGAGCAGTTGATGCGATGTAATGTATACCAGAAACATTCTTTGCAAGAAATGGGAAACTTAAAAATTTAGAAACTTTTTCACTGAAAGAGCGTTTATATTGTTGCTACATACACATAGTGTTTCATAAAATTATAGCGAGCCTAATTTAATTAAATTTTGATTAATTAAAATACTTTTATTGACTTTTTTTCATTTAAAGCATTGCCCAGCAGTGGACTGATAGTTAAGACACGGTTCCCAGCAGATCACCGAAGTCAAGCATCCCTGGCTGCGGTCAGTGTGCGGGTGGGTGACCACTTGGATCAGTCTGCGTAGGGACCGAGGGTGTGCGGTATTGGTCCTCGTTAAACTGTGCTACCGTAAAGTGCTGGACTTCGCGCGCAGGTCGTCGGGCTACCGAAGCGGGGGTGTCATCCCCTCAGCAGAGGATCAAAATTGTGATGGCATGTCTTCGGATCATCCTCCGGGATGCTTCCCAGACCGTCGCCAATATCCCATTGTGCAGCTCTAGTGCGACGTAAATTAACAACAACATCATTTAAAGCATTAAATGAACTATCATGAGCTGTGATAGCTCAGGGTATAAAGCGTTCGCCTTCCAATGAGGTGAACCGGGTTCGAATCCCAGCGATACGGATTCCACACCTGGCTCACACCAACCACAAAAAATATCCTCAGTTTTAGACTGATTATGAGTTAAAGTCCCCTTGCCGTCAGGCTAAACGTAGGATGTTTTCCTCTTGGTGTAATTCAAATGTGGGTTAGTTCCATCAAAAAGTCCTCCACGAAGGCAAATTTCTCCCAATACAGGTGTTCCCTTGTCTTCTGGATTGGGTTCGAAATTACAAGGCTAAGGAGTTGAACCTTAGGTGTCGTAAATCCAAAAGATTGGATTGGAAGATTGGATTCAGCGACTGTTATAACATAATATAAAATGAACTATCATGGACTATTTATAACAATTAATATAATATACTATTTATAACTATATAATGTCACACTTGTATAAATAAAAGAGACATTTACATTAATAATTATGTGTTCTGAAATTATATTTTTCATGCATTAAACCCAAATAAATTTTAAGTTACAAATCCGACTAACATGTGGTTTGTCAGATTCGGTTAAGCATAATAGAAAACATTATTTAGTAATCTCTAAATTACCTTCATAACAAATGTGGTACCTTTATACTTTATGTCTCAGTAATTTTGAATTATATCTTAGTAAATCATATTTAAAATCAGTGTAGTGAATCATTATTTTTTATTATTATAATCATTCAGTTGTAGTGAATCATTATTTATTATCATTATAATCATTCAGTTGTAGTAAATCATTATTTTTTATTATTATAATCATTCAGTTGTAGTGAATCATTATTTATTATCATTATAATCATTCATTTGTAGTGAATCATTATTTATTATCATTATAATTATTCAGTTGTAGTGAATCATTATTTATTATCATTATAATCATTCAGTTGTAGTAAATCATTATTAAAATTACCCAATTTTTCTGAAAAAATTCATGTTCGATATAAATAACAGCCATTTCATGTTACAGTAGAAGCAATTTATTTAGCAAACAATCATGATTATTGCTACTGATACTTCGAGTTTTATGCATATTTGTTACGTATTATTGCATAAATATTAATTAAATACAAAATCGTTTCCCTCTTAAACTATATTTATTCGTCTGAAATATTATAGCTTTATTTAAATCAATGTGATACTTGAAAATACTGTATTTAGCTTTATTATCGAGACGTATATTTGAAAATATATAAAAACTTCACTTACCGGGTAGTTTGTTCCATTTTTATCAGGTATTTTGAATTTTGTAATGAAATTCGGTTTTCCTTTCATGTCAACAAATGAGAAGAATAAACTTGTTGACCAGTAAGTAATCAGCATGATGATCAAAGGTACTAAATAGGAGGAAAAAAATGTAATCCATTCTACAAGGTATTTAATTTACTGGTTTATTAGAAACGAACATATTCTAATTGAAAAGAGCTAAACATCAGAAAATTCAGCATTATTAAAAGGGTAAATTCACAGCGAAAAAATTATGGTCAAAACTACAAGAATATTTCAAAATTTACTGTTACTCTATGAGAACATCAAAGAATTAATTTATCTCAAAGAATTAATTCATTAATTATCATCAAAGAATTAATAATCTTTCCGAAGCGCCTTGGTAATGATTTTGCCAAATTTAAAAATAAAATATCTTTTTATATGATGTGATAAAATTATGTAAATTTAGTAAAAATTCTTTCATGATGGCATATAAACTATTTATTTGATTTAATTTACTTTTCAGTTTTGTATTTTTCGTTATTACATGTGTGGGGTAATAAGAATCCCAATATTGAAAGACAGAATTTTTGGTAAACCGTTACCATAGGAACGGAAATAATTATCGAATTAATGGTTTAAAAACTATATATTTTGGTTTTATTAAACAGAATTATGATTCTCTAAACCAGAAATGTCACTGCCATACAGTATTCATATTTCACCAGAATTTTTTTCTTCGAGTAAAATCAGTATAAGAATTCGAAATTCAGTCTAATAATTTTATTGATGCAATTTGACAGATCATTTTCAACTTTTTTTTTTCAAATATGGCTCTTAAAAAGGTCTTGGAGGCTATAATTTCATAGAGAGAACATCAGTGTACATTTTTTACTACATTCCATAATGCGTCCTAAATTTATTTTAGAATTCGGAATTTCTAACAGAATTTTATCATAAGCACATACATTATTTAACTGTAAGCACTTGTCTGATACTTGGCAAGTATGGTAAAAGTTATAAAAACCATGTTAATGACATGAAACAATTTTTAATAGGCAGTCAAATAAGCACTTTTTGAAACCATACGAGCTTAAGGGGACACTGGTCGCTCAAAACAAAAAAGTGCAATTTTTATTCGATAACGTTCAAATTTTAACAGAATACTGGTAGCATTAATAGAAGTCTGTGTACAAATCTTTAGAAAAAAAATAATTACTTTTAAAACTATAACTAAAAGCAGGAATTTTAATTGCAGATAAATAAAAAATACCTTGCTAACGAATTTTATTTATTTTCATTAAATTTTTACCCATATGTAACCATATATAGGAAAAAATTTAACGAAAAAATTATTATTATTAATTATTGTTATTAATATTATAAGAACTTAAATAAAGTACAGTGGTTTTGTAACCGTACGAAAACAATGAACGTAGGTATTAATTTTTTTTGTCACCAAACTTTTCTTTTCTTAATCATATTTGGCAACTAATAAAAAAAAAAGTCCAATTTGAATATCTTAAAAATTTAAAAAGTTTCAAGCGATTTTATAAGTAGTTTTTGTATTGTTTTAAGAGAATGCTCAAAATGATAAGGGATTATCCACATATTTCATTTCGTACTCATGAATGAAATTTATTAAAAATGATCCCGGAATTGTTGGAGATTATCCACCATATAAGTATCTTTTTCTCCCTGCTTTCTTTCATTATTAAATCACAGTTTGGGGTATTACCTTTATTGTAAGTTATTATCATTTGTTATTAGATTCTGTCTAATGATATAAAATAATATTTGTAGAAAACCCGATAGTATTTTGAGATTTCTTTTAAAAGGTACGAAAACTATTTTGAAAATTGCTTGAAACAATTTAAATTTCTAAGATATTCAAATCGGACTTTTCTCATAAGTTGCCAAATATGATTCACTACAAAATTAAGAAAAAATTATTTTTAATTTTCCTCGCGCTTGCTCTGCATAAAAAAACTAGTTTATTTACTCATATCTTGTGCTGCTTTAATCCAATTTTTCTCAAATTTTAAAGAAAATTTTTTTAAATTAATTTTAAATTGCTCTAAAAATTTTGTAATTAATTTTAAATTGCTCTAAAAATTTTATTGAATAATTTTAAAGCTACGGCAAAAAACTTGCTTAAGTTATAGCAAGTTATAGCCAAAGTTACAGCAAAAAATTAACATTTTATAAAAATGTTCAGTTTTCCATAAACATTCAAATTTTGTGTAATTATTGCATAGAATAACCAAAACAACTGTCACAAGTTACAAATCTTTTGCTACATTTCTTGGAATAGGGTATTCAAAAACATTATTTTCCGTTTATAATTTATGGTTGGTCCCTCAAACATATAAAAGTTTTAAACTTAATTGATATGTATGAGAAATCGCATATAGAGAGATGATTATTGTGCTGCTTTAATCCAAGTTTTCTCAAATTTCAAAGAAAAAATTTTGTAATTAATTTTAAATTGCTTTAAAAATTTTGTTTAATTTTATTGAATATTTTTAAAGTTATAGCAAAACACTTGTTAAAGTTATAGCAAGTTGTAGCAAAATTTATAGCAAAAAATTAACATTTTATAAAAATGTTCAGTTTTCCATAAACATTCAAATTTTGTGTAATTATTGCATAGAATAACCAAAACAACTGTCACAAGTTACAAATCTATTGCTACATTTTTTGGAATAAGGTGTTCAAAAACATTATTTTCCGTTTATAATTTATGGTTGGTCCCTCAAACATATAAAAGTTTTAAACTTTATTGATATGTATGAGAAATCGCATATAGAGAGATGATTAATGTGCTGCTTTAATCCAATTTTTCTCAAATTTCAAAGAAAAAATTTTGTAATTAATTTTAAATTGCTCTAAAAAGTTTGTTTAATTTTATTGAATATTTTTAAAGTTATAGCAAAAAACTTGATAAAGTTATAGCAAGTTGTAGCAAAATTTATAGCAAAAAATTAACATTTTATATAAATGTTCAGTTTTCCATAAACATTCAAATTTTGTGTAATTAATGCATAGAATAACCAAAACAACTGTCACAAGTTACAAATCTATTGCTACATTTTTTGGAATAGGGTGTTCAAAAACATTATTTTCCGTTAATAATTTATGGTTGGTCCCTCAAACATATAAAAGTTTTAAACTTAATTGATATGTATGAAAAATCGCATTTTGAGAGATGATTTATCTTTAGAGACATAAAATAAATATTTTAAAATATTAAATATAAGGCAAACATGTTTTTCAGGAAATTTATATTTTTTATTCAGCTTTAAAATATATTAAAGAAATTCATGATTCAATGTCTCTATTCCTATTGTCAAAACCGTCTTAAAGGAGCGTTTTAAAAGTTAATTTAAAATTTTCAAAGAATTCGTAGAAAGGAAAATTATCTTTTCCTTAATCTTCACTTTCATTTGTAATTAAATTTATATATTACGTTTAACCTTTTAAACAAATGCCAACTTTTATTATTTGAAGATAAATTTTATCAACATATTTAATTCTTTAAACGATTATATGAAAAATGAATTCTTGACATTCAATTTTGAATCTTCATTTTGGAATTATGCTATATTTTTTTATAATTTATTTAATTTATCCATGTATGGTATACATTAAAATTACAATGGAAAACAAATTGTTTGTTTCACTTATGCATAGATTACTGCCTAATTCTGGAGAATTCTGGGGATTTCAAATTCTAAATAAGTCTTGTTCCTATCGCTACAGGTTTTTCTTAAATGATAATTTTACTTTATTATTTGTCAAAATAGGCAAATTTAGAAACATCACATATAAGACTGGATCGCATAAATGTTGCGACGTAATGTTAACAAGGTAAATTTTATCACATTCTGGTAACATTGATGAAACTTTCTTTTTTTTCCATGATCCTTGAGCCCGGTTTTCTTTCAAAATAAAATTCAGCTACATTATTCCAAGTGGATCAATGTAGATGTGGTGTTGCAATTGAACCTATGTAAATTTGGTGTGTTTAATTTAGTGTGGATTTAGTGTGAATATAGTATAAATTTAGTGTGTTTATAATTTGCACCGTTACCTGGTCTTACCTAGAAACGTACTAAAGTTGCTGCTAATGTCCACGGTATTGAGTACAGCGTTCTCTAATAGTCATAAAGCTGTAAAATTATTCTTATTAATCTACCCAATACACTCTTAGAAATATAGCTCTCACTGTTGACGATTCACCAATCCTTGAGCAGTATTTCGTTAATTTTGAGACTTATTTCGTCCCGAAATCCTGTGATTTGTAGTGAAACGTGAACTCTCAAACGTAAGAGGAATTTTGTTTTCTCAACAGTGCATTGTTGGAAATCGTTACCTAGAATGAAGTGACTAACATGAAGACTAGACTAAACTATAGAAAATAAAGTGACGAAATAAGCCGAACGCCTTCTATGGTTGTCAAAGAGTAAGCTTCGAAACCAGGAAGATTCAGGGTTCGAATTCCCCTATGGGCATAGGTGTAAATTATCTCTCTGTTCAAACTGTCCTTCTTATGTTGTTGGGGCAACATTTATCCACTTATATGGTATCCATGATGAAGTTGTAATTGTAAAAGTTCGATGCATTAGGCACACCGGTTTTTTTTCCGCAGAAAAATAAATAAACTAAATATTTCTTTAATTTTGACGAGCTTCTACGAAGAAGTGACGATAGTTATTTCATCACTTTGACGAAATTTTTGCCCTGAGCATTTCGTGATATTTGAGTATCGATTTTTTATAGTATTATAAAGTTTAAGTAGCCACCATATTATGGTTAAAGAAAATTACAATATTAAGGTTCAGCGAGCCCTAATATTTAATTGTATCAGTGTATTTAATAACTCTTTCTACAAATAAACCTTAATTCGAGAAATTTACCAGCATTTCAATTCAAATCTATTCCCAAAATAATTATGAGTTAAATGTTTAATCTTACGCCTCTGCTGCAATCTAAATGTTCTTGCTTTTATCAGTCCTGAACGGATAGATTAAAACATATGCATCTGCACCTAGAAGATGATGGATATGAAATGCTAATGAGGGATTTTAATTAAATTGTTGAAATCTTTCAATCTTTTGGAAACTACGACTTTTGAGGTTAAGACAGGTAGTATGATTTAAAAGCATAATTGATTATACGGAATGCCATTAATCATGCATTGCACTGCATAGATCCCATGCGAATATATCTGAGATTAGTAGTTCATGGTTTCAAACTAAATCAAAGTTAAATCTGTCAGTTGTTTTAGAATCTTTATCAAATTGTTTTGCTAATTTGGAATTAAAACGGAATATTTCATTTTGTTTCTAAAAAGGGTTATGATTATTTATAACTTTTGTTTGTTATTATTTGTTCGACATTTCTTTATTTTTTGAGAGTGTTGATAATTTTAGGAAAGCTAAGCAACTCTTAAAAAAGTAGATCGTATTACCATACAAACATAAAAACAATGGTTTTGGTTTCGTAATGAAGAACCATCTTTAGACTGCAGACACGGAATAAATGAAGAGAATACAAGGGTGCAGAAGAAATGACGTTAACAAACAAGTTACAAGAAGGAAAAAAAAAGGTTTAACCAATAAGGGAACGGGAAAAAGCTTGAACAAAGTAAGGGAGAAAAAAAAAGTGCGACAAAGATGGTTTAGAATCTTAAATGCTGCAAGAAGTAGATATGAAAAGAAAGTGGATTTTTACATTAGAAAAAAGTGGCATACTAAAAAAGTCGTAAACTAAATTATTTGTATTGTCTAAGAAAAAAAAATTATTCCCATAAATCCAGGTCAAAATTTCTAAAAATCTATTCTTTTGATGAAGTATGTCGGTTTATGTGGTATCATTTCTGCTTTTTACTCGCTTTATTTACAAAAATTTTAAAATTCACTTTCTCTCCGAAGTCGCAATTGCAATTTGCTTTACACTCCTGTCCTTGTTGTTACTTCTGCTACTTACCAATACTAGCAAGCATGCGAATTTTCAAGGCAGAGGGTGATTTTCTAATTTTTTTAGTGGCGCCATCTATGATCAAGAATATGAACTCCAGTCCAATCCTACTCTATTCTTTCATCCACAGATCGTAATTTTGATTTGAACCGGAGGACGATCAATCTCAGATTCAGGATATCAAAGGTATTGTTAATTGTTATGGGAACTTGAAGGACTTTGTGACCCCGACAGATTTAACGTGCACCAGTCACCATTCAATACATGGGGATTCTTCGGTCGGCGGGATTCGAACTCACGTTCTCGTGAACACGAGCTCAACGCCCTAACATCCAGGCTATCCCGGGTCTAAGAAATACAAAAAATTTCGCGAAAGCTCAAAAGCCATCAATACAACTAAAAATTTTTATTATTATTTTTACATTTTATTATAACTTGAAGATGGAGAGGGTGGTTTCTAGATTTTTTTTCAACCATATACTTAAAAATGTCTTTCTCATATGCTGTAACAAAGATACCCCATGTACTGCGAAAGGCATAAATGAATAGGTTAATCATCATTTAGCAGATATTTTAAAGAAATTGGATTCGAATTTCAAATTTCCGAAACTTTGTTCTGAAATGCTTTTTGAGATAAGCAGACATTTTGAATACATTAAATGCATAATGAATCGTACTTCAAACTTACCAATTTTGTATAAAGATTTAATTTTTAAAAAATGAGAATTTTTCTTTAAAATTTTCCTTTAAAATAGTAAATTATACATACTTAAAACATGCAATGCCACATCATTTTCATTGCTCAAGTCGTAAATAGGGCGCCATTGTTCATTCGGCAGTGATTCAATGAATTTCCAGGTTTCCATGACAGCCAAAAACACACTGGTACACTCAATATTCGAACAAGCTGTTTTTGTGTATCTTATCTGTTTTCAAAGACATGCATTTCTACATGTAAAACATGCATTTTCATGAAACAAGCACACCTAAAAAAAAAATTACATTTTTGAATGTAAGTGCCCATAAAAGCTCAACTCTACTATCTGTCTTTTCAAATTGCTTCAGCATAGTTACAAAAGTGGTATCTAGGTACATTAAAGTGGTCTTCTGATAAAAGAAAAGGTATTTAAAAGCTCCACCTGGTGGAAAGGAGTGTGAAAACAATGGATATATAAGGAAATATAAATTATAAAGTTGTGTGGCCTCATCGATTTAATACCAATAGATATTTCTTAAAAAGGACATTTAAGCGCTTATTTTGTTTGTTTGCGATTTCGTAAAGTATAGCGTAACAAAATTATTTTTTATTAAAAGAAAGAAAGAAAAGTTAACAAATGATGCTTTTTTTACTAAGCTTAAAAGAAGTGTGAACTTTACTATATCTAGATACCAACTATGTTGTCTTAGGGGATAAAGCAATAACCTCCATATGAGATGAACCGGGTTCGAATCTCAGCGATGGTTTGTCAATACGAATATCACACCCGACTCGCACTGACCACAATGTTGTCGTAAAATGTCCTCAGTGGTAGACAGATCACGCGTTAGAGGCCCCTTGCCAGCAGGCTAACCGTGGGAGCTTTTCGTGGTTTTCCTCTCCATGTGACACAAACAAATGCGGTTCAGTTCCATAAGAAAACCTACTTCAATGGCAAATTTCTTCCAGTACTCGATCCAGGAAATTCTTTGTCATCTGGATAAGGTTCAAAATTACAAGGCTAAGGAGTTGAACATTGGTAGTGGTAAAATCAAAATTGGGTCAGCTGTTCAACGGCGATTATAAAGTAAGACGATAATATATTATATAAAATAACAACTAGAAGATTTTTTTTATAATAATAGCTGCCTAGGTTCAAAAGCTTGTGCAGTGGAAACGGGTTGTAATAAAGTCAATATTATAAAGGTTAAAAGATGAAAGTATGAACAATAGCTTATTTTGTGTACCTTTCCATAAAGAATCATTTATTTCCAATGAAAAACGTCAACATCGTACAGTTTTTAAATTTCATATGTCTTTATTTAGGTACAAATTTCAAAAGTCGAACAAATGGTAATTAAACAAATGGAAAAAACAGGAAAAAAAATAAGCTTTTCCTATTTTTATCAAAAAAATCTTTTTTTGGAACAGATACAATTTTGTAACAGGTACAAATTACCTGTTACAGTAGTAAATATCGCTAATTTCTAAAGTCCAGTTATTGAGAATGTGCTGTACGGAAAGAAGTAAGCAACAAACACGCAATCGATATCAAGATCTAATTACGTTAAATCATTCATATTTGCCTCGTACATCTGGCTGAATAATTAAAATGTTTTTTTTTCTATGGAAGCGAAAACAATATCACGGAGAAACGAGAAGACATTTTCTAAACCACTATTAAATTGTTGCGCTTTTTTCCACGGATGAGACTAACTATAATATTCAAGCTGCGATCGATGCAAGCCTGCTAAAATTAATTAAATCTTTGAATGTCAAATTTTTTCCCAACACGCCTCACAGCCTTATTAATTTTTCAAGCATGTCTAATATTGCCTTTTAAGGGATGATGTTTGAAGGGTGAATGTAGAGATAATTTGGGTACAGTTGATGCATGTAAAATTTAATTTATTTACGTCGCTAGACAGCTTAGATGGTGATGTTTTAGTAAATTTAGTTTTAGAAGAATATGTTCTTCATTGTTTACAAATACATAAATATTTTTAGAGTGAAATAACTTCATTCGAGAACGATTTTTTTTAGAATATTTCTTGAGAACTAGAATATAAAATAGAAGAGCAGAACTAGGAAATGGGATGGAAAAGTAAAAGTAGAATAGAGTTATTGTTTCTTAATTTCTTATGTTGCGAGAGAAATTGTTTTAGATAATTTGGATTTAGTTGTTGCATATGAAATTTAATTTATTATCATTGCTACGCAACTTATTTAAGACGACATTTTTATTTGAACGAGAATTTTATTTAAAGAGAAAGTCGTAAAAAATTTAGAGGAAAATAGCATTCCATATGAGCAATTTTTTCATTCAAGTGAATGTTTTTAGTGAAATCGAATATAACAAAGGTAGAACTAATAAATGGAATTAAAAAGTAAAACTAGTGTTGAATAAAATTATTGTTTCGTTATTTCTTAAGGTGCAAAAATGTTTTTGGTAGTTTTTTTGAGTTGATGCATGTAAAATTTAATTTTTTATCGTCATGATATCACATATTTTGTTGTTTTACTACATTTTAACTAACAAAAAAATGCTTCCCATACTTATTAAGAAGTAAATATTTTAGCATCACACGACACAATTTTTCAGTCAAGCAAATAGTCTTTGAAAGTTAAAATAAGAAGAACTAAAATATATAATAGAAAAGTAAAACTGGAATAGAACAGAGTTAATAATTCACAATTTCTGACGTTTCAAAAAAAATTGTTTTAGGTAATTTGGACTTAGCTGATACACGTGAAATTAAATTTATTTTCGTTGCTTGACAGCTTATATGGGTGCGTCTTATAGAATTTATTTTACTAAAGAATGTTCTTATTGCATAGTTTGCAAATATATAAATAATTTCAGAGTAAATTGCGTTAGCACGAGAATAATCTTTTTAGAATATTGCTTCAGAACTAGAATATAGAAAAGTAGGACCAGAAAATATAATGGAAAAATAAAGCTAGAAAATAATAGAATTATTTTTCCGTAATTTCTTATTTTGCAAGAAAAATTGTTTTTAGATAATTTGGATTTCAATGTATGCATGTGAAATTTAAATAATTAAAGTCGCTTCAGTGTTTCACGACTTTTTTAATTGGAAGAGAATGTTCTTTATGCATTGTTTACAAAGAAGTAGATACGAGTATTTTAGAAAAAAAATAGTATCCCATTTGAATAATTTTTTCATTCAGGTGAATTCTTTTGAGAACTGGAAAATAGAATACAAAGCCAGGACTTAATGAGGAAGTAAAACTAGAATTTATTAGAATTATTGTTTTGTAAATACTCAAGTTGCAAAGGAAATGTTTTAGTTAATTTGGGATCAGTTAGTGCAAGCAAAATTTAATTTATTAACGCCATAATACAGCATATTTTATGGTGTTTTACAACCTTTTAATTTACAAGAAAATGTTCACCCATGTTTACAAGGAAGTAAATATTTTCTTGGAAAAGAGCATCACTCGAGAACAGTTTTTCCGTCAAGTTAATTTTAAATTTTAGAGAATTAGAATACAAAACAGAAAAGTAGCTATAGAATGCAGAAAATAAAATTAGAACTAGAATAGAACAGAATTAATGATACATAATTTCTTACGTCTCAAAACAAACTGTTTTCGGTAATTTGGGTTCAATTGACGCATGCAAAATTTAATTTATTTGCATCTGTAAAAAGAGTATATGATTTTACTAAAATTTTCTGCACAACAGAGTGTTTCACGCACGCATTTATTGCAAATTTATAAATATTTTTAAGATAAAATAGCTTGTTCTAGAACAATCTTTTTAGAATATTTTTTGAGATCAGGAGTATCAAATGTTAAACTAGAGTAAGAATATAGAGAAAAGAAGTACGACTAGAGGATAGACTAAAAAACTAGAATGCGATTAGAATAGAACAGAATTAGTATTCCTTAATTTTTTAAGTTCAAAATTTTATTTTGATTAATTTAGGCTTAGTTGATGCAAGGAAAATTTAATTCCATTTACGTCGTTAGGCAGCTTTTATGGTAGTGCTTTACTAAAAATTTCCTTTAGAAGAGAATGTTCTACACATTATTTGAAAATGTTAATGGTTAAACAGCTTCACTTGAGAACAATGGTTTTAGAATATTTCTTGAGCACTAGTATGTAGAAAAGTGTAACTAAAATCCAGAAATGTAGAACTGGAATATAGAATAGAAAAATGGAACTAGAAAATATAATAGAAAAGTAAAACTAGAATTCGAAATTTCTTACGAAACAAAAACTTTTTCTCGATAATTTGAGTTCATTTTGGAGCTAATAAAATTTTTGAGTTATCATAATTTATGTGATTTTTTTCTTAATTTATATAATGACTAGCGTATATAATATTTTTAAACAAGTATCAATAAACATTTTATTTTAAAACATTTTTAAAACATAAACGCTCAAATATTTGAAGGAAAAACTGACTTCTCATAAATACAATAATTAGAATGTTGAAATACATTGATTGTAAAAAACACGCCGTTTTCTTGTGGTAAAAAAAAACTTTTCCTTAAGGGAACGTGTTACTTTCCTTAAGGTTCCATTATATTAATTCAAAATTATTCTTTTTATTAAATCTTGCATATACATAATAGACCTCATTGTTTTCTTAAACTATTGCAAGCAAGGATTTTTTTAACACTGTATGACCGTAAAAAGGCGGAAACGAATTAATATTTCATTCAAATTGAAATACAATTTTTCACCTAAAGTAAATCAGTTTTCTATTAATTTTTTTTTTTAAAATTGACCTTTCTAGCATGCTTTAGTAATCGCACTTTTAATTATTCGGATAATAGTTCATTTAGTTTTATTGTCTCGAAAATTACTCATCTCTCGTCGTCAATAAAGTAGAATAAACAGATAACAAAATGAAAACATTTTTTACTGACACGAATAGCGAAGTGGGGGTACATTATGGAATTCACGTAAAAACCAAGTTATGAATTATATAAATTTTTTTTCGGGCTGTTATATCAATTTTAGAATAATAAATACTGACCCATATCTTACTCTTTGTCAGTATGAAAAGTTTCTCATGCTTACATGATTTCTCCACTCTTCACACTTTTCCTCTTTATGTTACCATAGTTTAGACAAACCTTGCTTTTTCTCCGTAGCAGTACGTTTCAATATATATTTGCCAAAATCATAAAAAAAGGAGACCATAGACTCCTATTCCATTTAGAGACAGTATAGGAAGGGAAACAAATAATAAATATTTTAAGAAACTATGAATTGAAAATTAAAATGGGCTCCATAATGGATTACATAATGAATAATAAAATTAATATTCACCGTAGATAATAAGATTAATATTCAACATTAGTGAATTTATGGAGTGTCCTCAGCTCATGAAAGTATCAAAGTAGTAAGTGAAGAAAAATTAAATTAAGCTTTATCAGTGCATTTCGTATTTCATTAATTTAGTTATATTTTTTTCTTGACCTATGTATTAGTAATACTTCCGCGTTCTGTGGCCATATCTTAACATTGATCTGTATGAAATGACTTTCTCGCCTCATTGTTTCCTTCCGTAAAAGCTGGTTGACCTTCGGTCGCAGACAACAATTAACAAGTCACAATAGAAATAGTTACTTCTAATTACTGGTGATTTTTTTTCTCTTTTGTTTCGCCTCAATTGGTACAGAGGTATAAAAATAAACACAAATAATTTTGTATAATTAATTTAAATTTAGTTTCATATAAGCTGAAATTTTTAAAGAGACGAATGATAACTTTAAAAAGAAAGACGAACATTGGGAAAGAAAATTTTAAAAATTGTCTTTCGAAAGCTGTGTCGTCACATTAAATAACTCTTTTTGGCGATATTCTATTTATATATCGCTTGTGAGATTGCAACAGTTATTTATTACTGTTAGGTCATTTTTTGGGCTATTATTAACCAGTACAATCTATGTAAGTTATAAAAATAGAGCAAAACTTTTGGTGCAAAAACTTTGTCATCTAATTTGTTCATAGATAAAATTTTACCCTATTGTATTATTTTGGCCAATAAATATTTTCTGACTTTAAGAATAAATCGATTCCAATGATTTTTATCTCGATAAAAAGAAATAAGATTGTTATCGTACTAAAGTTCAGATAAAGCAAGATAGTATATATAGTTTCTATTTTATAACCATCGTTGAATAGTCAACCCAATTTTCGGGTTTACGACTACTAATGTTCAACTCCGTAGCCTTGTGATTTTGAACAAAATCCAGAAGACAAGGGAACTCCTGGATTAAGTATTGGGAGAAATTTGCCTTCTTGGACGATTTCCAGAGGAAACTAACCCGCATTTGCGTTACGCGGAGAGGAAAACCACGAAAACCTCACACGGTCAGCCTGATGGCAAGGGGACTCTAACACATGATCCGTCTACCACTGAGGATATTTTTATGTCAGCTTCGTGGTTGGTGCAAGCCGGGCACAGAATTCGTATCGACCTGCCATCGCTGGGATTCGGACTCGGTTCACCTCATTGAAAGGCGAACACTCTATCTCCTGAGCCACCATGGCTCAGTATATATAGTTAAAAGTTATAGCTCTGCTAATAAAGTCTAAGGCATCAAAATTGTGGCCTTTTCTTATTTTTCTTGGATGAATAGTTTCAATAAACGCTTGCAAATATTTTATTAAAAGGATGATTAACTTTCGCCCGACAAAATAATGATCATTGTGGACTTAGCTTCAATTTTCTATTCAGATTTTCTTACAAAATTTGCTTAAAAGTTGACTTTTCCGTGTATGAGTTAGCAACCGTATATTTTATAAATGCAAGCCCAAAAATATTTTAAAATTTATAGCTTTGTTTTTAGGAATGGGAAAATATTTTTATTTCTGTTTATCTATTCTTTTTTATTCTTTACTCTTCTTCATAATGATATTTCCAGGAAAAATAATCAACATGGTTGCTAACATATAATGAAGAAAATCAAAAAAAAAATTTTTTTTTGAGAAAGCATGAATAAAAAAAATTACCCAATTTTATTGATAAAATTCCGTTTAAGTTTTTTTTTGTGGAAAATATTTCATATAATAGCGTAATGAATACGTATGATTAATTTCAGATGCATTGAAATAATAGTTTTTGAGAAAATGTTTTTTTTTTTCTGATGGAATTTTCAGTTTTTTTGAAAACGCCACCAAAAGGAGTAGGTATAATTACTGAAGAAGTTGGTACAATGATTTTCTTAAAAAATTTCGAAAATACTTTTCTTGCAGATAAATATAAATTAAAAATGCTTCAGAATACTGAAAATGTGATTTTTCTTTTATGAATTTAAATATTCAACTTTTGGTCTGTCTGTAAACATAAAGTGGAGTCCTAATAACAAATATAGCCATCCGATATTTTAAAATTTAATTTTATATATTATTTTATTGAACTTTTTTTCTTTTGATTTTTTTGCAGTCAATATATTTATTAAAAAAGTTATACAATTAAAAAAATGTTTTTTTTTTAAATGTTGAAATTTATTGATTCAAAATGAAATTAAAAAAAAGCTGTGACCTACAATTTAACATAAATTAAAACGCAGAAGCTAAATGCTAGTGGTTGTATTAAGTCTAATACAAAAAAGCCTGCTACAAAGCTGTTTTTCATTGTTGTAATAAAGGATAAAGGATGAAATGTTGCCGATTGATTTTGAAATAATTGTGGAGAAATTTCTGTTTATGCAATTGTTATATAGGCCCCTAAAATAAATATGCACGAAAAAAAGGAGATATATTTGTATGTATCTGGAAGACTAATTTTGTTAAAACTACTTTAATGTAAGATTCTGTTCTGGAAGAAGAGTTTAAAGCGTTGTAAGGCACCTTCTGTTTATTTAATTTTTTTGTAGGCACCAAAAATAAATATGCACCAAAACAAAGAAGACGTCTCTGGAAAATTAATTTTGTAATAATCGCTTGAATGCATGCTTTAATTGTTGAGGAAAGTTATAATTTTCAAAATACTTTAAAACGTTGCACTTTTATTTTTTCGCAGCTCAATTAATTTGAAAATAAAATTCACATCCCCCCCCCGAATAACATCCCTCTGAAGAAAACTAAGGTTAAATAGTAAAGTCATAAACAGATGTGAACAAAAAATAGATTGCATTTTAAAAGAGATCTATCCTATTTTTTATTTAAGTGTAAAATACTTTTTTTAATAATTATTTTAAACTAATTATATAATTTTTAATATAACTATTAATAACTAATGATAAAAATTTAACAATTTATGATTATTATTATAATCATAAATTTTAAGAATCATTATTTTTTTAATTATTAACCATAAAAAACCATAAATTATAAAAATCATTATTTTTATAATTATTAATCTTAAAAAAATTTAAATTATACAAATTATTTTTTTATAATTATGAATCATAAAAAATTATTATATTTTTATAAAAAATTGTTATAAGTTCATATAAAAATATTTTGTTACAGAAGAAAAAGATATTCAAAACTTACCTTACGGATTGCATTTTAAGGGAGATCTATCCTATTTTTATTTAAGTGTAAAATACTTTTTTTAATAATTATTATAAATTTATTATAAAATTATTAATATAATTATTAATAATTAATGATTAACAATTTAACAATTTATGATTATTACAATAATCATAATTTTAAAAAATCATTTTTATAATTATTAACCATAAAAAACCATAAATTAAAAAAATCTTTATTTTTATAATTATTAATCATAAATTATAAAAATCATTATTTTTCTAATTATTAATCATAAAATATTATTATGTATTCATACACTATTATTATATGTTTATATAAAAATATTTTGTTATTGAAGAAAAAGATATTCTAAACTTACCGTTCAGAATTGCTGTTAATTAAGCGTGTGTTTTAAAGCATGTTATTGAGAGCGTTGAGACAGAAACTTTCCGAATGTTTTTTTGTGTACATTTCATTGAAGGTAGACAGGAATGAGCAGTCGCTCAGCTGGAGACGCGGACTTCGAAACGACGGGTTATAATATACCTTTGATGAAATCGAGGTCATGAAAGATAGATTCCTTTGATTAGCTTCATTATTTTCTCTATGATCTCTATTTATGCAACACAAGAAAGTGTTCTCTATTAATGGGCACACAGGAAATCTGAAAGTTACGTGTATACACACAAAAAAAATATTTTTACAGTAGTAAAAAGTAATTTTTTTTTAATTTTGAGGTGAAATAAAATACAGAGCATAGGACCAATCAACGTGAAAAAGAAACATCACAAGGAAATGTCATAGGTTAACCATAGTAGAAAAAGGGTAATGGTATTGATATTAAAAAAAGGCATATAATCACAGATAATCTTGTAATTTAGTTATTTTCACGATTTGGAAATCAAAGTCTGAGTAAGTTGGATACTTAAAATTATAATAAAAACTAATATACTTTTTGGAATAGTTTCAAACACAACTTTTATGCGTTGTTTAAAAAATATTACAATATAAATAGTTACCAAGCACTTGTTAAATAAACGCAACAGAACGCAACGTCAACAATAATTAGAAAATTAAACATTTTTTGCAATGGCGTTAAGCCAAGATTCTTCTTGATATGGGATTAAAATGATATGACTAACATTCAAGCACACAAAATGATATTCTAGAACAAAATAAGTGATATATTTTCTAGTATGACATAACAAGATAAAAAGTACCTATAGATATTTAAAACCTTATTTTAACATAATTAAAAATATAACCTTTTTCCTCTCCTGACAATATGTATATGGTTTACAATTTATAAAATACAAGAAAACTATTTTTGTGCATGCTCCAGCAATGTTTATGAAAATAAAGCATAATATAATACTGACAGAATCAGCTGAATTTAGTCAAAGCACGGTGACATTTTCTGTTTTCAAAAAGTTGAAAGCAAAATCTTAGTGTCACTACACGAAATTCACTTTCACATTCGCCAAGATTTTCGTTCTTAACTTTGTCGAATCAGAGTAGCATTCGAATTTTAAATGCGATGTTTTGACAGTCGATTTGGGAGGAGGAAGGCACTCGGAATATAATCTGAAGATTGGTAGTTGAAAAAAGAGATATTTTCAAATAAGTAAGCTTTTCGAAATTTTAAAATCCCAGAAGAATTGAGATAAGAAATTGGTTTGTGAACAAATGAGAAACGTTTGAGAATTTGAAAGAGGTTTTCATTATTTTCGACAGTGCATGTGTGAAAATGAAAAGGAAATGAATTACTGAAGCTTTTGTCTCAAGACTTTGAATACAGTCTGACTCTAATAAATTTCTGTTGAATTAGAGAGAGTTGCCAGTTAAGTTATGCGATGGGTCACATCATATTACAAATTAAAAAAAATAATAAAAAATTGGAGATTGCATAATACAATGTTAAAAACTTATTTTTTTTAACTTGCTGTACTCATATGTAGAAAAAAAATCATAATGTGATTTTGTTTTCGTGCTACAAGAATGCAGTTTTTATTAACCAACTAAAATGTTAATTGTTGTAATCCAAATGTTTATGAGCATGAAAGTATGTTAGTTTTCATTGAACGTAAGATTTTCTAAAAAAAGTAAGTTTTCTTTTCGGAATTGGCAGTGTTTTGTATGAAAATTAAGAAAAGGACACAAAATAAATTACTTAAAATCCCCCAGTCAAGCCAGTTAAAAAAATTGCCTACTTTCAATACGTGCACCGAAAACTTTATTTATTGTGAACATTGTGCCAAAATTTGAAGTAAATAGGTAAAAATGCTACTAGTTAGGGATGCAGCAATTACAAGAAACATAATTTCGAGAAAATTGCGTCTAAAGTGTTGCGATCAATAATCCATATAAATAAACTGAATTTTGTAACTAACTATAATGCTTCAATACCAGGACCATTCGATGCTTTCCCCCCCTTAATTTTCAACAGTCTTAAGTGCTAGTCTAGCCCTTTTTTCGGTCGATCTACTTTGTTTTCTCATGTCATATGCTTTTAGAATGGCTACCGAAATTTTGAGGTAATATGGCTAAATAAGTCGCAATTTCACCCATTTACATTGAAAATACCATAATTCTTTTTCTTACATATTTTACATAAATTATTTCAATAAAATAGTTGAAATAATAGTAATTGAGTTGTTTTTATAGGAGTAAGAAAATTCATTAACCAAATGAGAGCAGAAGTTAACTTGTTCATGCATGCCTCCACGTGCCGCGCTTGGCATATTATATTGCAACTTTCGCGTTTTTACGAAAATCAGTGCAATATTTTGGTACAATAATTTTTAAAATATAAACTATTGAAAAATGCAATAATTTGTTTTAATTTTTTTGTTGAAAATTTTACTGTTTTGTTCTCCCTTATGTTGAAAAGTGGCCTAAATAACCACGATTGAAAGTAAAGTGAAATTTTACAATCCTTTTTTGTACATAAAATTAAGCTTCAGTTTTACATAATCTATAAGATGCTCGCGTAAATTAGTTTATACTCGAAAAATTCATGAAGATATATGAGATGTACAGTAAAAGTTAAAGGAAACTAATGACCTCACATACATAATAGAGTAGTATTTTTTAAAAATTACATCATCATTTAATAATATTATATGTTCATTAAATAATATTAAAAATTGCTTTTATTTACAAAAATTGTTTAAGTCGTCAAAATAATAATAATACTAATAATAAAATTCATAATAATAATAATAATAATAATAATAATAATAATAATAAACAAAGTCATAATAATCATAATAATATGGCAAGAGGAAGTAGTACTATCTTTACTCTATATTAATCGATCCTACTTTCTTATTTCTAGAAAGCATAAAATTATATAATAACCTTGGCAGCCAGAATTTAGGTATATTATTGTTTGCCAAGATAATAACAACAACAATAATAATAATGGAAGAGAAAGTAGTATTTATTTACATATAATCTATATTAATCTGTGCTTTTTTCTTATTCTTAAAATCATAATTTTTTTTTCTTTTTACAATTTCTAAAGCACTAGTTTTTTTCTATAATATCAATAATAACGAGGTACATTATTGTTTGCCAAGATAATAACTATAATAATAATAATAATAATGGAAGAGAAAGTAGTATTTATTTATTTCAAACCACACTAATCTCTCCTTCTTTCTTATTTTCTTTAAAAAAACATAAATTAATATAATAATAATTAGAGCCCGGATTTTGATG
>NC_092205.1:85473203-85479850 GCF_043381705.1 Parasteatoda tepidariorum | reverse complement strand
AAACTTAAGAATTAATCAAAAAAAAAAAAGAATCTGTCTTCTATTAGTGTGGTGTAGAAAGGATTAGTATGTGGGAGGAAGGAGCGAAGCGCGTTTTGATGATGTGATTTGTAAATATTTCTATATACTTAATTTTATGTTTGTGATGTGGCATAGTAGGTGTTTAAAAAATTTGTTTTTATGCCAAGAAAAGTTTAGTGTGAAAATCATTTCACATTATGAAAATTTGAAAAAGAACCAGCAAAGTTTTAGTGTTAATTAATAATTAGTTAATTAATTTGCTAAATAATTGATTAATTAATCAATTAATTGCAAATTAAATGGAGTATGAGATAATTACAATAACTAATAGTCTGCATTGAAGTAATAAAATATCGATTTTTCTATATATTGAATTATTTTTTATCTCTCATAGGACCTTCTATGGGCCGAAACGAATGTTGCCCCCTTAAATTATTCCTTATAAGGCATACATCCCACTAGTTTATTTCGAAATTGGCGAGTCACACTTCCCTAGTCTCCTTTGTCAGAGTGATGACCAAATGATGATACCAAATAATGTGCCGAAATGATGATATCAGATTTGCACCAAATGATGATACAGATATTTACTATCACTCATTTTAATGAAAGAGACAGACAGAGAAAAAGTACGGCTGGTATAACAGGTGGACCAGAATCGTGGGCTTCCGTAAGCAAAGGGTTAACTTACAATCATTTGGTATTCACAAATACATCTGATTTTTCTATACTATTTATATTTTTACTATATCTATCTCTGCTATATTATAATTACTTAATAAGAAATAAGAAAAAATATTAACTACCAGTTTTATTGATCCCTTTTTTTCAGAAATGATACATAAGTAACTAATCATATTTTTGTTGTTGTTGTTAATAATCTTACAGTTCTTATTCAGCAATATCTAGAATACATTTAGAAGTGGTTTTCTAGAGGAGACGGAAAACTAAGTGAATTTTATTGCTCGTTTTTAAATATTTTATTTCTTCAGAATTCTTTTTTTATATTTAATGATTTTTAGAATTTGCCTTGATTATTAAATTGAAATAACAAAGAATATAGGATAAGAAAAGGCTTTGTTCTTTGGTACAGAAGGATCTAGACATTTCTTATGTAAAACTTAACTTTTTAACTTCCATATCATTTATTTCTGCACGAAAACAATCTTCTTATATTTGAGGTAATTAAAAAGAAAAATAATTACTGTCAAATTTTTTGATCCATATTTTCCATAATAACTAACTAATCATAATTTTAAATTATTTTTTCAAATTTATTCAGTTAGATTTAGAATAGCTTTGTAAGTGGTTTTCTGTAGGTAGTCCTAAAATAAATAAGCTTATTATTTGTATGTAGTTTACTCTTATTTCTTCTAAAAATTGTTTTTATTTAATGACTTGCAGAATTTCTTTCAAAACTTATACCTTGATTATTAAATTGAAATAACAAAAAAAAAATAGGATAAAAAAAGCAAAAAAAATTTGTTTTTTGTTCTCTAGTACAGAAGGATCTATACATTTCTTATGCATATATCCTTTTTAACTTTCTATATAATTTATTTCTGTACGATAGCAATCTTCTTAATATTTAAGGTAAATAAGGAAAAAATTAATTGCTGTCAAATTTATTCATCCATTTTTTTCCATTAATATAAAATAACTGACTAATCATAATTTAAAAAAGTATTTGTAAGTCGTATTCAGCTTGATTTAGAATAGCTTTAGAAGTGGTTCTTTGTATGGGGATCGAAAATGAATAAGCTTATTTTTTGTATGTAGTTTTCCCTTATTTCTTCAGAAAATTCTTTATATTTAATGATTTGGAGAGTTTCTTTCAAAACTTATAAATTGATTATTAAATTGAAATAACAAAAGAAGTAGGTTAAGAAGATCAAAATAAAAAATCTTTTGTTCTTCGATTCAAAAGAATTTATACATTTCTTATGTATAGATCCTTTTTAACTTTCTATATCATTTATTTTTGCTTGATAACAACCTTCTTAATATTTAAGGTAAATAAAAAGGAATAATATTACTGTCAAATTTATTGATCAATATTTCTTCTTCATTAATATAATATAATTGACTAATCATAATTTAAGAAAAAATATTTGCAGTTCTTATTTAGAATAGCCTTAGAAGTGGTTTTCTGTTGGGAGACCGAAAATAAATAAGCCTATTATTTGTATGTAGTCTACTTTTATTTCTTCTAAAAATTCTTCATATTTAATGACTTGTAGTAGTTAGGGTTTCGAAACTTATTCTTGAAATGCAGAAAGATCTCTCAACTAGCATTAAAATAGCAAAAGAAAAAAAAAGTTCTTGTCGTTTTCAGAGTTATGCTTGTTTTGCTTGTATTTCAGTTGTTGAAAATCCAAAGTGAATGTTCAAAAGAGATTAAAGTCGTTAAAAAAGTTTCTAAAGCAAAAGGTTTGCTTTCTTCTTATTTAATAAGACTTTAATGCTTACGCAACAAACCAATTTTTTATGCTTTAACTGAAATTGGCAATTGCTTTGTTTGAATTCAAATATTATAAATTTTTTTAATAAATAATTTAAAATCTTTTATAGTTGTAACATATTCCATATTCCATATTAAGATCAAATATTAGATGAATGACTGTAAAAAACTGCACTCTATATAGATTTTTAATTGCAACTTTACTACAAAACATTACAATACAGCCAGTTATAGTCAAAAATAATTATTTTCTCAAGATTTTATTTTTCAGCAGCCAAAGTGCTTCACGTAATAGACAACTAGTCAAGTTATCATTTTGTTATCTAGCTATAGTTTATGTATGGAAAGAACCCCCCTTGCCACGAAGTCTAAAGCGGTCTACTGCTTTGGAAAGAAGAAATATCTCATTTCAAAGAGGGGAGCATCTTTCTCCCCTGTTTCCCTTTCTCTCCCCGACTCGAGCTAAACCTGTCTCAAATTATGACACAGCATCCCTTCGTGAAATAGTTAAACCCCGTAACCATAGTCACCGTCATTACTCCAGACGAATGGTACGGGGAGTTCCTTACATAGACAAACTATTAGTTAGCTGTTAACCTAGCTTAAATGAAAAGTGTAAATAATGCTCATAAAAGCCAGTCCTTTGCTCGGCATATAAACAAAAACCGGTTCTGAAGCTTGCGAAGAGGTTTTTCTCTTCCTCATATGCATGTTACCGGCAAAATTTGAAATCCGACATTCTATACAATGCCTAGGCATTGTATATAATAACTAAAACTATCCGGCAATGTATGAAATGATTTATATTTCACACATTTCCTAGGCATTCTATAGAATGCCAAATGAAATATCGGCAAAGTATAAAACCTTCTGTGGCCATGTTAGTAAAGGTGTTAAATGGATATTTTGTGCAATATTTGTTTCTCAACTGAAAATAATTGTGACTTAGATGTGAATTTTTTAACGAAAATTTTGTTTCCCTTAATAAGAAAGGCATAAATTATGTTTTATACAACTTTAATTTTTCTTTTCTCATTTTGGATACATTTTTTAATAGCACTCTCATTATTTTTCCAGAATAACATTTTTATTTTTGAGAAATGCACATCATTTGCATAATAACCTCATCAGGACGCTTTTTTTTGCATACTTTGCCTAAATAGCATTTCTTATTCTAGAATGCCCAGGCATTATATACAATGCCTAGGGAAAGTATCTAATACTTCTCATATTTCATACCTTGACTAAAAACATTCGGCATTCTATACAATGTCTAGGCATTTTATAAAAAATATTTTTATTTTTGAGAAATGTGTACATCGTTTACATGATAACCTCATCAGGACGTTTTTTTTTCATAGTTTGCCTAAATATCATTTCTCATTCTATAGAGTGCCTAGGTATCATATACAATGCCTAGGGAAAGTATCTAATACTTCTCATATTTCAGACCTTGCCTAAAAACATCCGGCATTGTATACAATGCCTAGGCATTTTATAGAATGCCGGCGTTTCACACTTTGCCGGTAACATATACAAAGCAAAGGTCGTTACGTAATAAAATAGGTTGAATTTCATCCCTTGCTTTGGAGGTCACAGTACCTATGAGGCAAATAAGTATTCAAAACGGAACAATTAAGAGGCTACATCGTGCACTGTAATTTTCGCATGGTCGATTTTTGTGCAGGTATTTACCAAGAAATGGATTCCAAGGATCGTACTTAAGACTTTCTTGATTTTGCTTAAAGGTGCGAGTCGTACTTAAATAAGTTTTACTTTTACATAAAGTGTTCCATAGTATGGTTCAAAACAGAAAATTTACTATTTCACAAATTTTCCAGTAGATGGCAGCAAAGTACACTCAAAATTATTTCCTTCATGTATTGGTTGATGCATAAGTTCCCGCGTTTTTTTTCTTTATTTAAAAAATTTGCGTTGAAAATGAAATGTTTTGGCATATTTTTTTGTGTTATTCGAAAGAGAATTTTTCCCTCTATAAAATAGTGCATTTCACTTTTTTGTTGACTTTAATTTTTGTTACTTTTTAGAGCATTTAAATGGAGTTGACAAAAACGAGCATTTCCGACACCACCTTCTTTTTGCGTTTAATCGAGGTGCAAAGCCACAGACGCTGCTAGAGAGACTTGTGCCATGCTATTTCAAATGCTTTACGCAGTGATTCGTTCAATAATGGCGTCGAATTACAGGCTTAGATGGACGACTTTTTCGAGACGCTTAAGGGTGATTTCTGCCGAAGAGGCATCGAAAAACTCGTTGAACGTTGGGAGGAAGTCGTAAACAGCTACAGAGAGTACATTATTGATTAAATTGTTGTTATTTAATGTCAAAAAATAAAGTTATAAAATTAAAAAAAAAAAAAAGTGGGAACTTATGCATCAATCCAATAATTGTTAGTGTTTCTTAACAAAAATTCTCTCCAGAACATTTTGAGAAATTTAATTTATCTTCCAAAACTCTTCAGGCTTATTTTATTTAACCGACTAACCTCTCAATCTCCAACATTTTCTTTGAGATTAAATTCGTTTTAAAACTGCGAAAATTCCTAAAAATTTTGAAAATGCTTCAAATATGATTATGAATATCTTGCATTAACAAATACATTTTGAAGTGTGATTTTGAGATTGTAAATCAGATTTAGAGCAAAGATTTGGGAGAAATTAATTTCTTAAGACATTGGTAACATTTTCATAATATTTCTTTGCAAATAAAACGGAATAAGGTTCATTATCTCGGGATACAATAATTGCTTCTCTTTGTCAGAAAGAATTTTCTACCCTTTTAAAACAAAGACCGTGTAAATGATTTCCTCAGAGGTATGCTGGTAGAGGAATCTCAAAAAGAAAATAGGAAAATGCTCAAAAGGGTAAATACCACCAAGTTGCAGCCTCATTTCCTGCGTATGGAGATTCCAGAATAAGAAGAGAGATAAGAATTTCTCTCTTTCTCTATTCTCTGCGTCCATTACTTTCGAATGCGATTAAGGCGAGACAGGAATAAATATGCCATTGCTTAGCTGAAAACTGTATGCATGATTTCGTTGAAAACGATTGTAAGTTTTCTGCTAGAAAGAACAGAGACACGTGATTTTATGTTTTAAGAAAATGAATTCGGATATTGAGATTTAAGTTCTTATTTGATATGGAAATTTGCTCTTTTATTGTTATATGAAATAAAAATTTTACTAGGCGAATAAAAACTTATTATTCTTTGCATGGATTAAAATAGCTAGTTGTAATATATGATATGTTTTAATATAATTTTCAGAAATTGAACACAACGGATCTTTAAAAGTTTCAAATTCAATTTTTTTTTAATATTAATTATATATAACGCAACAAATTTCTTTAAAACTTCTTAAATGATTTATTTTAATTATTTCAATAAAACGCAACAAATTTCTTTCAAACTTTTAAATTTAATTCTATTTTTAATTGTTTCGATTGACCGCAAATTTTTTTAAAACTTAAAAATTGAATTATTTTTTAAAAAATATTTTTAAAAAACTTAAGGAATTTCCTTAAAATTTTTAAATGAAATTATTTTTATAGACCGAAACGAATTCCGTTAAAACTTTTAAATTTAATTATTTTTTAAAATTGTTTTTATAGAATGAAACGAATTTCGTTAAAATTTTTTATAGTGAATTATTTTTCCAGCTATTTCGATGGAATGCGACGAATTTCTTTCAAACGAAATATTTTTCTATTGCTACCGTCATTCAGGGCGAGGTTGCAGTGGGGGCTACTTTGTGCAAATTCGAATTTGGCATTTTTCAAGTGCTGCTACTCAGTATTATGTTTATTTCACGCTAAAAATGTGTGGAATTTGAAGACAGAAGTCTCTTCTATTACTACAAGCATTTTTTTGAATTTTAAAACAATCTCAGAGTGTGTTTCGTTCACCCAATGTCAACAGCTTTCCGAGGACGTCGGATGTCGAAAAGTGTGCGTGGAAACTTTAGCTGTGAAATGCAGAGACGTTGATTAAACAATTGTCGTAAGTGCAAAATTTTTTATTTATATATTAATAAACAATTATATCATGTTAGCGTTAAAAAAATTTGAAAATTAATAACAAATAAACGGAAAATGAAAAAAAATGCACTTTGGGGCTACTTTGTGCAAAGTTTCATTCGTTTTTTTTT
>NC_092205.1:85470885-85472650 GCF_043381705.1 Parasteatoda tepidariorum | reverse complement strand
ATACCCCTCTCTTACTGCTCAAAGTAGCCCCATTTGAGGGCTACTTTGTGCAAGGTATGTTTTGACTTATTATTCGTAAATATCACGTACAAATAATGCCAATATTGATCAAATTCACTCGTCTGAGTTCAGTTATGAATATAATATCAATAAAATTTACTAAAGTTTGAATTAGCATAGTTTTTTTACATGTCAAAGTTCAAAAACTGCGAAATCCTGCACAAAGTAGCCCCGAATGACGGTACTAAAAAAGTTACGAAATTCTTTAAACTTTTAAATTGAATTTTTTAAGAAGTTATATCGATAAAACGCAACAAATTTATTTAAAACTTTTTAATTAATTATTTTTTTAATTATTGCGATACATCATAATTTTTTTTTAAACTTTTAAATTGAAAATAAAAATATTTTTTTGCATATTCGGAAAATATTATACATGAAATTGTAAATTAATGAAGTAAAACATTTGTTAAAGATGATTACATTAATTGCAATATTTATATTTGTGTATAAATTTAACTTATATGCTACAGGAAAAACAGTGATAGAAATTGCAAACCAGGATTATTTCAAGCGCAGAAACCAAAGATCATTTCACCCGCAGCATTGATGCTTTGGCTACGGCGGAAAAGGGTATATTTAATGTACTGTTGCAACTGCAAACTTATCGTTGCAATTAACATGTCTGAAACTTAACATTAACGTGTCTGAAATTAACATGTTTGGTACTCATGAAACCAGAATAACCTGTTGCACATACAAAATGTTTATTTATTATTTGTTCTTATAACATACGGAGAAAATCACTATGGCGGCAAGAAGAAAAAATATTGATTTTTTTTTTTTTTTTTTTTTTTTTTTTTTTTTTTTTTTTTTTTTTTTTTTTTTTGATTTATTGAAATTTTGATTTATTAAAGTTTTTTTTGTATTTATCGAAACAAAAAAGTAAACAAGAACTGAACCAAGCAAAATAAACTTGTATCAAGGATAACAAACTTTTGAGAGTTTGAGGTGTAATTAGCGGAAAATATTTGAAGTTTAAATTAACAGAAACTATCATTTACATCTGTATTTTTGAAAGGATTGGTTAACCTATGACCTTTAAAAGACAAAACAAATTATATTTTTAACGGTTTATATGATCGCCAAATATTAGTGTTTGTATTGTGATGCCCATACTGCGTGAAAGTTTAGGAAGTACTATATTCTTTTTAAACATAACTACGAAAAATTAAAACACTTCAAAGAATTCTTGCGAAGTATAAGAAATTACGTATATAACTTTAGTTTAATCTAGCCAGCTTCTCAACAATTTAGAACAAATCTTAGACTATTCAATAACGAACTCTTCCTAAAGTTCCCCTAAAACTCAAGCAAAATCTTAAAGTATTTACTTTGTTCTAAAGTGGACGCAATAAAACGAAAATTTCTTTTCTCAAAACAATTTCGAGCTCTTGAAACTTCGCCAAAAGTCGATGAAAATCTCCTCTCAATTTCTCACATGGATTGTTTGATTCCTTCTTTCTAACATTGTTATTATCGGGGAGAGATATAGTTACGATAATACATTCCATTCCGAGAATTATTAGAAATATTTTTTTATTTTTTATAAGATGGATTTAGTAGTGAAGTGTTTCATTTGTGCAAAAGTTCAGCCAGGCAAAACTTTATAACAAAAACATTTAAGTAATGTTTAAAATAAATATTGTATGATAATATTTTTCTAAAAATTTGGCCATTTTAGAACGAACGATATATATATATA
>NC_092205.1:85445238-85468788 GCF_043381705.1 Parasteatoda tepidariorum | reverse complement strand
TTTATATATATATAAATATATATATATATATATATATAATAATAATAATAATAAAAACGTATGTTTTGTACTTAAGGGCATATAAAAAACTTTTTCTTTTGCAGAAATTTAAAAAGTTTGTCTTTACTTTATCTTCCAGCACTTGTATTGTTATAATACTTAAACCAAAAAGTGCCTAAACAAGAATTTTTGAAAAGAATTGTTGAAAAGAGATCTTATTCTTATTTCAGCCTTAAAGTTTATTATTTCATTCATGTCAAAGAAAAAAGACAAAATAGTTCGCAAAATATTTTGAAACGATGATAAACGATAGGCTATATTTTATTTTAAAATAAACTCAACTCTTTTCTGTTTATCTTTAGAAAGAATTCGTTTACTTTAAAAACAAATAGGAAGAAACAGATAAAAACTTGATTTTGATTTTTAAAGGTTAAAAATATTTTTTTAGTTATTAAAATTCTCAACAAGAAACAAGTCTCAAAGTTGTTAACAATTAATACTATGCATCCAAGGAAAATTAAAATTTTTTTGTTAACTGTTCTGAACATGAAAATTTTTCATGTATTTCAAGAAAGTTTGTTACTGTAAAATTAATGAACCCTAATGTTAATGATGCAAAAATAGAACAAAAATTTCCCCTTCTTCAAATTTGTAAACAAGTGCAAGTTAATACTTTTAAGAAACTATTCGCCTTAAACGTTTTAAAAAAGTAATTTAATGAAAAATAGTTCTTAACTATCTAAATCATTATAAATAATTTGCATTACTAGTAAGAAAAAATAAATACACTAAAAATTAACATCTTGTTTTGAGAGTCATTAATTTGCTTTAAAAAATGTTACACTAAAATTTTTTACCTCGTCGATGTTTTTAACTATATACAATAATGAAAGTCTTTAAATTGTTGATGCAAAGGATGAACTGTATATTATTAATCTTTTCCTTGAATACTTATTTCCTTGTTATTATAATAATGATGAAAATTTTCATCAAATTTCTACGAAAAACTAAAGATTTTCATCAAACTAATGACTTAAAAGTAAAACACATAAATGTATGATCGTATGTGATCGTTGAAACTGTGGATATTTTTCATGTCTTTAGTTTCTAAATAAATCAAGCGATTTCTTCTTAGAATTTTTTTTTTTTTGAGTAGGAGCTCAATTTTTTTTTTAAATTGTATAAAATGATTGGTATTCAATTAAATTGTAAGTAAAGTAGTATTTTAGTTTTCATTAAATTTTATCAATGCTCATAGTGGTAAGCGATATATTTTACAAAATTAAGAAAAATATATATTGGGTGTTTCGCAATTACTTAACTTAATTTTTATAATCCTTGTAGGAAATGAATTCTCATTAGAGATGTGAAACCAATATTTAAGTGAGGATAAAGAAATAAAAAAGTTAACAAAATCTATTCAATAATTAGTAAATACAAGCGAAACCGAAAAACATCAAAACTAGATTCATTGCTAGATAAAACTGTGAGGAGTTCGTTTAAAACTTCTTTTTTTCCTCCAGCAGCCAATTAAATTGTGATGTTTTTAGTCTTGTCATCTTCAGAGACAGGAGTTTTATTCCTTGATTATTAGAGTTTTTATTCTTTTGTTGCTAATGTGCATTTTTTTTATAAGTATTTCAAACGTAAGGGCGGTCATTTCAGAACACTTTTTGTTTTGTCCACTTTATAATAGGCTGGCAATAAATGTCATACATGAGAGCCGTGGTGGCTCAGGGGATGGAGCACTTGCCTCCCGATGAGGTGTCCCAGTGATGGCTGGTTGATACGAATTCTGCTTTCGACTCGCACCGACCACTGTGCTGACGTAAAATATTCTCGGTGATACACGGATCATAGGTTAGATCTCCTTGCTGTTAGGGCTAACCTAGGGTAGTTTCCGTGGTTTTCCTCTCCATGTAACGCAAATATGGGTTAGTTCCGTGTAAAAACTCTTCTACAAAGGTAAATTTATATCTAGATTTGAGCCAGGATTAAATATAGAACCCCTTGAGCCCCCCTAATATATCTATAATACTACTGCTTGACGTGGTGTATAGGTATGTTGCAATGATAAATTTAGAAACGTATGAGAATTATAGGTTATTATTTAGGGAAAATCTAGGCCTTCGATGTATATGCGAGAACGCAAGGAATATTCGGAAATGTTTTATGTCCCTTCGCTTTCATTAAAAAGGGGAAAATTGAGGTTAAAATTCGCACACCTTGTGCCCCTTTAATTTTGTTGCTCGGTGTGGTATGTTAAAATAAAATATCTGACTACGTTTGAAAATTATAAGCAAACATTTAGGGAAAATATAGGCAACTATGTATGAGCAAAATATTAAAAGAAAACTTTAAAAGTTATGAGTCCCGACGCTTCATTATAAAGGAAAAATATGGACGTTTAATTTAGGCCACCTTGAATTTTTAAAATGTCGTCGCTTTCATAATAAAGGGGAACATTGATGTTGTAATTTGTCCTTTATAATGCGAGCGTCAGGATTTAAAAAATTTTATTGTGTTCTTATATACGAAGGCCTATATTTTCCCTGAATAATGACCTATTGTTTTTAAACCTGACCACATTTATAAATACTATGTGCCTCTGTGCTACGCCAAGCCGTAAAAATTATACCCGAATAAGTAAGTGGGCAAATGGGACTCAAATTTAGCGCCAATATTCCCTTTATAATGTAACGTTGGAATATACAATTTTTCCAGTTATTTTTTTATATTTCGCACTTAAGTAATGAATTATATTTTCCCTAAATATTAACCTATAATTTTCAAACTTGGTCAGATATATTGTTGGAGCGTACCCCACCACCACATTAATCCACAAAATTATAGAAAAATAGGGGAGGGCACAAGAAGCCCCATTGTTACCTAAATATAAATCGTATTATATAATTTTATAATATTTAATTTCTATTCGCTTCTGTTCTTATAAGTCCAATTTGAATTCGTTTCAGTATTCTCGTTATACTACGCGTATGATTGATTTACACATAAATTTTATTTTAAGAATTAGTACGTAAACACCATAAACTAATATGGCTTTATTTTAAATTGTGTCGTAAAAAGTAACCTAACAACTATTATGAGTATCGTATCTTATTTCGATTATAAATTTTAGTGTTACTGAATACAGAAAGGAAGGCATCAACATTAATTAGTGCCATGTTAGCCCAGTGGTTGGAGAATCAGACTCTGGTGTAGAAGACCCGGGGTTCGATTCTCGGCTCCGCTAAGACACACTGAGTTGTGGAATCGAAAGTCCTGTGAGAGATCTCTGAGCAGTTCCATGGGTACAGGGATCTGGAGAAAATTTCCTTCCCCTTCAAATCTAAATGAATAAGTGATGCTGCCATCTACCCGTGGGTATATGAACTAAGACGTACTTTCACCCTTGTGGTGCTCGTCAAACAGAAGACGTACCTCTTTAACTTAATTCACAAAAAAGCCAATGGCTGGCAAACTCGATTTGCTCAAGTGTTATTAGAAACCAACACTTTTCACTAAAAGCAGTAAAGAAGAACATTCTTGGTGCTTTACTATACTTAATAGTAAGGAATAATCTGCGACCATTGTGAATTTGACTGAACCGCTTCTGTTAATTTACCTACAATGCATTACAGTGCATGTCCTAGAGTGCTTCAAACGCTAAAAGTACCACACGACTTGGTTTTAAACAGATTCGTTTCACAAAACTGTATAATGAATTTATTAGGGATGTTACGCCACATAAAAAACAACAACATGTATCTATGAAAAATTTGAGAAAATTTGATATTCAAATACACTTAAGTTGACTTGAGATCGAACTCACAACCTTCCGGTGCCAACAAGAATCATACTGCAATTAATTACAACACAGTATGGATGGAACTTTTATTTACTCGTAGAATGCGGAATATGAAGTCCCGCTGTGGACTGATCGTTAAGACACGGTTCCCAGTTGAACACCGAAGTCGACCATTACTGGCTGCTGTCGGTGTGCGGGTGGGTGACCATTTGTTTGGATTAGTCTGTGTAGGGACCGAGGGGGTGTGGCATTAGTCCTCGTGAAGCTTTTCTACCGTAAAGTGCCCGACTTCGCATGCAGGTCGTCGGGCTACCAAAGCGAGGGTGCCATCCCCTCTGCAGAGGATCAAAATTGTGATGGCGTGACTTCGGATCATCCTCGGGGATGCTTCTCAGACCGTCGCCAAAAGCCCATATGTGCAGCTCTAGTGCGACGTAAATGAACTCCAACAGCAACCACAACAGAATATGAAACTGCTATTAAAATTTGAATAATTCGATTAAGTTACTGCAAATTATGATATATTTAGCTTGAGCCGCTATGGCTCAGGGGATAGAGCGTTCGCTTTCCAATGAGGCGAACCGGGTTCGAATCCCAGTCGATACGAATGCCTCATACGGTTTGCGCCTACCACAGTGCTTAGTCCCGCAGTGGACTGATCGTTAAGACACGGTTCCCAGCAGATCACCGAAGTCAAGCATCACTGGCTACGGTCAGTGTGCGGGTGGGTGACCACTTGGATCAGTCTGTGTAGGGACCGAGGGTGTGCGGTATTGGTCCTCGCTAAACTGTTCTACCGTAAAGTGCTCGACTTCGCTGTAGGTCGTAGGGCTACCGAAGCGGGGGTGCCATCCCCTCTGCGGAGGATCAAAATTGTGATGGCATGTCTTCCGATCATCCTCAGGGATGTTTCCCAGAACGTCGCCAATAGCCCATGGTGCAGCTCTAGTGCGACGTAAATGAACAAATCAATCAAACTACAGTGCTGACTTGAAATATCCTCAGTGGTAGACGGATCAAGGGTTAGAGTCCACTTGTCGTCAGACTAACAGTGGAAGGTTCTCGTTTTCTTCCTCTGCATTTAACTCAAATGCGGGTTATCTTCATCAAAAAGTCCCCCGCAAAGACAAATTTCTCCCAATACTCGGTCCAGAATTTCCTTTGTTTCTGGATTGGGTTCAAAATTACAAGGCTACGGATTTAAACATTAGTAGTCGTAAACCCATAAAATTGGGTCGGCTGTTCAACGACGGTTCGAATATATTTAGCGTTATAATTGTAAACATCTTGCAAAATTATTCGTCCTTATTCAATCAAGTCAAAAAGTGCAAAAGTTATAGAAATGTATGCATTTTATTTTTCAAATATTTGTATATATTTTGTATATATTTGTATAAAATTATATATTTGTAACAATTGAAAATATTCAATGAGAATTATCTGATACTTTAGAGATTAAAAGATGGAATTATTTTATTCATCACTAGTTTCATCGAGGTTAATGTAGCTTTTAATGTGAAGGAAAAAGATCAGATAATGATATTTCAGCGTTTTTTTCCCAAAGGTAAACGTATTTAAAAAAATATTATCATTTTTGCGAACCTGTTATCATTCATGCCAGAAATCCTGAAGAAAAAGTTCAAAGCTTATATCAACAATGAAGTGGCATAAAAAAAAACTACACCACAAAAGAAATGATCGTAAAGTCTTTATTTTCTTAAGGGTTTCTAATGATAACAAATTTGAATACACAAAAAGAAGTTTTATTAAATAAACCTTTTTTATCGCATCTTTTATTATCTATTAACGGGAGCTAAAAAGTTTATTACCCTTAATAAGCTATGAACGTAATTAAGCGGTGATTGAAGCTCTTTTTTAAATGTTTTTTTATTATTTAATAACATATTTTAAAAGAAGTTTTGTGTCAAGTGAGTTTTGTTAATAATATGACCCTAATTAACTTATGGTTAATCGAATTAATTCACACATTGATTGAATTTTGAGTTAATTATTCTTCTTAAATGAAAAAAAATATATTTTGCTCAAAAAAATTAATCTTTTCCATCGTAAAATACAATGACACCATTATCTGTTTAATATACCTGATGAAAAGTTTTTACGTAAATTGAGAAATTTTTATAGGCTATTAGCTAAGTTAAATGGATACCTTAACTGACTATTTTTCAATAAAATGAAGCATCGTATCACCTTTAGAATTTATTAAAAGAGTTTATTAACGTATATAAAATAAGCACAGGACATTTATATACAAAAATAATGTTCCAAAACAAAACATAGATGTAAACATATACATTCTACGTGTCTAACATTTAAAAATTGATATTTAAACTTTGGAAACTTAAAATCGTGGAACAATTTTTTCCCCAAAGTTGGAGAACGTTTTATTGTAACTTGATTTAATCGACACTAGATGGCGTTCGATAAACTGGCTGTATTATAGTTCTATGAATGAAAATGTGCTAGCTTTATGATATGCAAGTTAGTGTTGATTTAAAAATCTGTTAATAATATAAAGATTCCTAAGTTATTAAAACGAGTAGAGTCTATTTTAAAATTTTCATTTGTTGATTTGCTCTTTTAACATATAAATAAGTTTCTCTTACACTTCAGCAAATTTTTAACCGGAACTCGATAATCAGTTATTCGACATTTATGTTTAGTTCATAAAAAACGTCTGCTTCTATTTCTTATATAGTTGACTGAATAATAAATGATGAAGAATTTAAAAGGATTTTATTTAACTTAAAATTACAGACACTGTGGAAACCTGTTATTAATTACAGGTACGAGGGTTATTTTTTTTTCAAGGTCCGATTGGTCGCTAAAGGAAAACTTCGGGGAAAATCTGCTAGGTCCGTGCACAGACGTCTTGTGCTGTGTCTTTAGTTCGCCGGGGTAAAGCGTGGATTAGCGGTTGTGATTTTGAGAACGTATGGAGCACATAAACATGCTTCGAAAAATAGAGTCTCCCGCCAAATATGAATTGCGTTCCGTCATTCGATTTCTGCATGCTGAAGGAAGCAATGCAGCTGAAATTTATAGACGAATGAGTAAAACGTACGGAGAAGCGTTCCTTAGTGAAAGAAATGTTAGGAACTTTGATGCTGGACGCACAGATGTTCATGATGCAGGCGAAAAGGGAATGAAGTCAGTGTCAAACGATGATCTTATTCAGCGTTTGGATCAGGCGATTAGCGGAAATCGTCTGTGTACAATTTCTACGTTGAGTGAATTGATTCTGAAAATTTCCCGGTCAGCTCTCTGCATCATTGTGAGTGAAAGACTCGAGTACCGCAAACTCTGCACGAGATGGGTTCCCAAGATGCTGTCTGACCATCACAAAACTCAACGAATGAGCACCGCATTAATCTTCCTCGAGCGGATTGAAGCGGACGGAGATGAGTTTTTGGACAAAATTGTCACAGGAGATGAGACATGGGTCCATTACGAAACTGACGAAACGCTGGCTAGGAGGACAAACTTACTCCACAGACAACGAGCTGCAAACCAGAGTACAGAATTGGCTGAAAACACAGGTGGCTGCATTCTATGATGAAGGTATTGGAAAATTGATACCACGCTACGACAAACGTATGAATCGGAACGGCGATTATGCCGAAAAGTAGCTAAGGGGACAGTGAAGTAAAATTCTTTCAAAAATTTGATTTTTTGAATTTGACATCATCTATTAGCCTATACTTTTCTGATTAAGAAAATATATAGGTTTGCTAATTTTCATAAATTTAAAGTGCTTTAAAAGCAATAAAACAAAAGTAAACAAAAGTGCCACGCCCACATTTCAAGGTTTCGTTTTCTGTTTACTTTAGAATACTACTGTTTTTTATGTTTTTTTACATTCTGCCTTGCGCCTAGAAACGAAATAAAGAAAGAAGCTCTTTTGTGGATCGTTAGTGACGGAATCTAACTTATTTATTGATTTATTGAAATTACATGCATTTGCTGACTTGTGTGCTCAATATAGGCTTTTAGTCATTGTCAAGTAGAAAATACAGATAGAACAATTCAGAGAAAGACATCACAAAGAATACATCCAGGGTTACGGTGGGATTCGAACCCGCTACCTCGAGATAAAACAAGTTATGGTGCTGGAGAGCTTTAAATTTATGAATTATTTTTAACTATATGTTTTTTTACCTTTAAATCTGTTTTTCTCAAAACATTATTTTTTGTTACTTAGGTACATATATCTCTTGTTCTATACAATTTAAAAAGATAAAACTTGGTAGGCTTATACATCATTGATTGTTTTATACAGTAAACCTCAAATTTAGTTAAAAATTTAAACATTTTGAAATCTGGAGTAAAATTTAATTGCCGAAAATCAGCAAAAATTGGTATTTTGAAACAGTCAATTTTTTATTCTGCAAAAAATTGTGCATTTTAGTCTAATTTTAGGTATACTGTATACTCTAGGCTATATATTGTGTGTATAATTTTTTTCAGACAATTATATTGAGTAGTTGTAGTTTTATATGTACCTTACTGATGACATAATTTGAAAATTTAACAAAAAATTTGCCTATAAATTGTATGAATAAAAATTATTGTCTAACTTAATTTGTATATTTTACTGCAGAAATACATTAAAAAAAACCTAACAAATAAATATTAAAAAATTTAGAAACCTATCATTAAAATTACATTTTTTGTAGCAGTTATTACAAAAGTCACTTCAAGCCACATTTTCGTTCAGCGAGATGTTCAATGTCCCCTTAATGTTGTATCACATTGCTCCATATAAAATTTTCTTGATTCTGACTAAAAATTTCTCTAAGCGACCAATCGGAGCTTGAAAAAAAATAGCCCTCGTATAAAAAATAGAATTGCATAGAGTTTGTAACATTTAATATGTATATATGAATCTCGTGTTTTACATAACAAATTCTATGGATTTAGATTAGGCATTTTTTCTACTCTAATGGAAATAGGAACTCCCAAAACAAATGTTAGAAAGCAGCAAGCATAAAATTTAGTTCCGATTATAATGATTTAACAATAAATAAATATATAAACAAAAAATAATTAAAAATAAACAAATACATGAAATAAATAACTAAAAAAATAAATAAAGTAAAGCGTTATTTTTCCAAAATTCAGAATTAAAAAAGGTTAACTTAATCCTAATCAAAATATAATCTATTAGTGCAAAAAACAGAAAGTCCATTGAATTATGCGTACACTTAAAATATAAATGAGTGTTGCGTGTTGTCTGTAACAAATTTTGTGTTTCTTGTACCGTTAATGAAAGTAAAAGTACTCGAACAAGTAGGAAATAATATATTTTAATCACTAATTTAAGTCGTTGCTTTCAGACCATTTCTAGTTAAAAAAAATAATAAAATTCGTTTGCTTATTCATTAAAATACTTTTAATGAATGATAAAACGAACGTAGGAAGTAAAATAAATCTAAATCAATTTACCAGAGACGCGTTTGAAATGGAAAAGAATAGTTGAATAGAAAAGGGAAAGAGACATAGAACACTTTTAAACACATTTGGGCACTTTCCAGGTTAATAAAAGTCTTAGAAAACAAACAAGTGGAACTGGATCATTGAGCCTTAAAGCATCCATTACTTCTCGATTAGATTGAAATGGACGAAGAATTGATTACGTAGCAATCAAAAGAATGTTTTTTCCTATTTCTTCAGTTCAGTTTTTCTTTCATACTAAGTACGGAATCTCATTCTTAAAACAGATTTATCTTTTATTTTGGTAGTACTACTACTGCAACACATTTACGGAACATATTCAATGTGACTGCTCTCCCATGAAAAGCTTTTATGTTACTTTTAAAGACTGTTGCCATTTATGGTATGAAACGTTGCTGCGTTCATATTTTTTTATAAAGAAATTATTAAATTTGGTTTAACATTTTGAAGGGCTTACTAAATCCGAACTAGAATAGTGACTTAACTGTTACAAACAACACCCAACCATGAGCAAGCACTTAGCCCCATTTTTAGGGGTCCCGCAGTGAACTGATCGCAAAAGCACGATGCTCAATAGAACACCGAAGTCAAGCATTACTGGCTGCTGTCAGTAAGCGGGTGAGTGACCACTTTGATCAGACTGTGAAGGAATCGAGGGTGCGAGGTATCGGTCCTCGTTTAATTGATTTACAATAAAGAACTCGACTTAGCGATCAGGTTAACAGGCTACCAAAGGGGAAGATCCATCCCGTCTGCAGTTAATTCAAATTATGATGGCATGTCTTCGAATTATCTCAGGAATGTTTCCTAGACGGTCTCCGATAGTCTATTGCAAGCCATGATGGCTCAGGGAGTAGAATGTTCGCCTTTTAATGAGGTGAACCGGGTTCGTCGACCATAGCTGGTGGATACAAGTTTCACATCCGGCTCGCCCCGATTACAGTGCTGACGAAAAATATCCTCAGTGGTAAACGGATCATGGGATAGAGTCCCCTTGCTTTCGGGCTAACCGGGAAAAGTTTTCCTTTCCATGTGACACAAATGCGGGTTAGTTTCATCAAAACGTTCTCAACGACGGCAAATTTCTCCCAATACTTGATCCAGAAGTTCCCTTGTCTTCTGGATAGGGTTCAAAATTACAAGGTTATGGAGTCGAACATTAGTAGTCGTAAAACCAAAAAAATTAGGCCAGCTTGTTCAACTACGGTTATAAAAATATAAAAAATATAAAATAAGATAGTCTATAGTGCAGCTAGTGCGGCGTAAATAAAGTGCCTCCTACCTACCAATTTTACGGCTTTATCTTTTAACAGTCATGGTAAGAACGCCCAGACAACGTGGACAACTCCCGAGCCTTAACTGTTCTCTATAAACTTCCATACCACAACCAGCCAGAGGACTTTCAGCAATGATAGATTTAAAGAGTGTATTGTTGCATATACATGTCACGCCGGTTGGTTAGTCTGCTGCATGAACCGAACTCACAATCTTATGCTCTCTAACAGCGACTTGACCAATGCTTTTACTGATTGCATCACCATAGTGCTAGCTTAACTGTTACGCATAAGCCTGTCGTAATATACTGGTATGGGCTGTCAAAATTTTTTTAACACCCCCTCTGTTAACAAGAGTTGAAATTGCCAGTCATGCTAAGTGAATTCGGCCTGGTTATGTCTTGTGAAAAGCAATTTATGGAAAGGAGTTATTTTTTAAGTTACTATTACATATTATTACATACAATTATTATTTATTATTAATCATATCCGAAATTTATAAGTGTCTTTCAATTCAGCTTAAAAGATCCCTAGGAAATTAAAAAGCTATTCTATTAATATTTTCATAAGTTAGAGATGTTTTCATTTCTCACTAATGCATTTATATTGTATTTCCTTATTATGACAATGCTGTCAATGAAGACATTACGAGTAATTAATGTAGTTAAAAATAATTATTGTTTCATTTAGGCACGAGTACTGTATTATATTGAATAATTTCAGTAACACCTTTCTTGATCATTCAGATACACCTTGACAATATCAAAATTTAGTTTGTTGCTGTTGTTATTGTCATTGCTCGGCCATCGTCTCTCCATCTCCTCTTTTGGATTGCATTGGTGTCTCTGTGAGGCAACTGATAAGTGATGGAGAGACGGTCTATGACTTTCTGATGCGACATGATCTTCTGGACTTGGTCTAGGGCTCTAGACCAGGGGGGTAAGCAACAACAACAACAAAATTTAGTTTGTAGTTCGAAAAATACTATTGACGCTCAAAATTATAATAATTTAAACATCATCCAGATAAAAAAAATTTTCACGAAGGAACATCCTAAAAATACAATAAAAACACCAATTTTCGCAACATCAAATTCCCACTCAATACAAAAATTTTATCAGTTTTATTCCATTGCTTTATTTTTTTTCTTCATATTTTCCAAGGCAACTATAACACGGTTTCGTTGTGCCGAATTTTAATGTGCTTCCGAAACTAAATGATTGGTATTTTTTTAGTTAGCTTACGAGCAAAGTTGAGATGTTTTATCAGGTAGTGAATATTGTTGTTGGTTTACGTTGCTCTAGACGGCACAATGGGATATTGGCAACGGTCTGGGAAACGTTCCTGATTATGATCCCAAGAAAAGGTAGTGAATAAGCAAATGATATACAAATGATAATAATCAATTTCAGATTTGGACATACAAACAACTTTTGTATATTATTTTATAAGAGCAATATTTTTGATTTTTATTTTATTTAAGAAGATTTTCAATTAAGAAAAATGAGTACAATAAAATACAATATTTTTGAGATTCGATTTCTCGGAAACTATTCGACCAATATAACATAAATTTTTTGTTTGATAATGTAAAATTACCCTTTGAAATGATGAAAAAATTGTATGCCCTAAAATTTTTTTTCTAATATTATTAAATATAATAATAAAAATAAGAAATTTTTTACTAAAAGCTATTTTTTCGCATGAGCTTATTTTTTATGAATGAATAGATTAAAACTTTATTGTTATAAAATTTGAAGGTGGATGAAAAAATGTTAAATTATGAGGAACAATTTTTTTTGTAGTGTATTTTTCGGGTGGAAAAAAGTGTCTGGAAGAAATTATTATTTGGATGATGCATCAATAGTCATCACGTGAGTATTAACCCCTTCCTTCCCGCACCCGTGAAATTTACGAGGTGAGGTTTCGCCCTCTATTTCTCGCTCCCGTGAAGTTTCCGGGCTGGAGTGTTCAGTAGTAACGCGCCAATAAGAATAAAACTAATTCATTTCTTTTGCCCGGAAAACATTTTATTTCTCATTTTACACACCAGATGGCAGTACCAGGATAATTTTAAGATAATTGTAGATAGTTAGTTTATTTTAAACTAGATGTCAGCACTAATCAAATACGTGTATTTACAACCGTTTTCTTGAAAATTAACCGATCGCTAAGGGGTTAACAGATGAAACTATTATTATTTTTTTTATTGCGTATACAATCTGTATTAATAGGATAATTTTTTTTCATCACAGTTGAGTACAGTTCAAAAGCAGGTAATCGGCTTTTTGTTAGGATTAACATATTAACAAAATTTTCTTACATAAAACTGAAATAATTATATATTTTATTAACAAAATACTTTTTTATGAAAAATAATTTTTTATAAAAGTAATTTTTATGTAAAAAACACAATGAGGAATTAGAAACAATTACATTAGTAGGTTAACGTAGTGAACAAGAGCGGAGAAAATATGTAATATTTTTCACTTATATTACTTTTTGCTTCATCTGGCTAATAATGCGAAGTGTTCCAAGCAAGGATTCATTATTATAAAACAGATCAGAAAATAATTAAATAACTTTATATTATTAAATTTAAATCATCTGATCCTATCGTTTAAGGAAATGAATTCAAATTTTCTTTATTCGTTAGAAAATTATTAAATTTAGTTTTTTACATTTTTAATAATGATCATTGCTTTCATTGCATTCACAGTCTAATAATTGGATATAAATTTTCAAAGAAGCAGAAAAATACTTGAAATATTGATTTTGGAAGAACAATTTTTTTCGGAAAAGAAAATGACAAATGTTTATTTCTTTTGTCATAGATAATAATGGAACTAAAATTTGTATTCAAAGGCAATTGAGAGAGTAAGAAAAGATAATATAATTTTGTTTTGAGTTTTCTTAAAATATAATTTAATTTCATTCAAAAATATGTTGAAAAACGTAAGGAGGAAAAAAACTTTGTTTCTTATCAAAATGTTCTATTATGATTTTCAATATATAATGATAAAAAATATTGTTCATTATAATATATCTAATTTTTTTTTCATGAATTTTCAATATTGTTATCAAATTCGGTAATGAATTTGTAATAAAGAAATTATTCTTTTTGTTTTTTTTCATGCATCTGCCTGATAAAAATAAATCTCAAAATTGTTTTTTGTCGGTAAGCATTTCTTTAGAAAAATTTAAATATAATTATATTATTTTCTTGGCATTAATAAAATAAACACTCTATACTTTCTGTGACGTACACTCTAATGTTCGCCAACCCCAGAAAATTGCTACGCAATCTTATATGCTTTGCTTCGCAAACCAAGCTCGCTCCGCTCGCTATTAACTTAGGTGCAATGCAAATGCACAAAATTCTAAGAATTCAAAACAATAATTCAAATCCATATAAAAACTTCCTTTTTTAAAAAAATTACATCTTTTTAGTAAATACTAAGTCATTAAAATAAATTTGAATTCAAATAAATGACACGTAATTCGTTAAACCTATTAGAAATGTGCTATAGTATAATTCGTGATATAAATTAAAAATCGTCAAATAAATTCGTAATATATAAGTTCGTGAAAAAAAGCGCTTTCGACAAAATACTAAAATAGAGATCTATCGACAAAGACTACTCACTTCTGCCTAGCATAATAGTATGAGATTGCCGCAGCTGATGCTCTCTGGTTATTTCAGTGTCCGTTTTTAAAAGCGTTATATGTTGAGCCACCTCAGCTAGATTTGGCATGTGACATTTTTAGTGGCAATCATTGGTCGATTCGCCGTGTAAGAGAAATAGTAACGTAAACAAAACAAAGCAAACGTTGCCACCGGCAGAAAAAAAATGCAGCCAAAATTTGGGAGTCACGTAAGATAATTATATATATTAGATGTTCATATTGCACAAAATGTGGAAATACAAAACACTTCTGAAAAATGTACAGAATGATAAAAATTCCTTTACGGCACAGATTATTTAAAAAATATGTTTTGTTTTCAATTGCTTACTAGTGCTTAATTCTCATTTGTTTCAACCCTTAATTTAAAATAAATATAATGGAATGAGCTGAAATTAACGTTGCATCCCACAAATAGTTTTTAAAAGCTAAAAATAAAAAAAATTCTGGTATTTTTTATCGAAGTACTTTAACAGATCTGAAACAACATTTAATTTCGAGATATTTTTAAAATCATTTAAAGTAGAATTGATTTCAAATTACACTTTTGAATGGTAGTCATATTTAAAATTCCTCACATAATTTGAAAATAAACAGAAATACATTTTGTAAATTTATCGTTTGCGAAAAAGAGTTGGAACAATTTCTAATAATGAAATGAAGATAGGTAAGAAAGAATAAGAAAATATAAAATCTACCATGTTTTAATTTTTCTTAGCTCGAAAATTGAGAAAAGAAAACGTGATCGAAATTTCTTATAGAAATATTTTATAGAAATGTTTTTTAGAAAAAAAGATCCTCTTCGATGTAGATTTTACATCAGAATTTGCAAAGTGTTCTCAGTTTCTTCCATTTCATGGTAAGTGTCAATGAATTTGAAGTTTTTTTTACCTTCTTAATTTTTTTTCTTAAAAAGGAAAAGTTTAAAGGAATATAAGTTTTATAATTTTTCTAAGCATTAAAAAACTTCAGCAGATTAAAGCTACAGTTAGAGGAAAGTAAGTATATTTTTATGGAACCATTCAAAGTCAATGTTATTATTTAACATTTTTGTTACTGCCAAAGGTCGAAAGTCGTCGTCTATTACTTAGATAATCAGCAGATTAATTAAGGTGACCTGTTAAAGTGAGAAATCAAAGTTTACTACAATTTATCTAGTTAATATGCATATTAATGGTCTCATTATCACTTATGTAGGGTAAACCAACCAGTGAAGGAACATTTCAGATACATATTGATAAAAAATAAGAATTTGAAAGTTTTTCTTTAGATTGATTGGTAACAATAGCTTACTGCCAAACAATAGGAAGTCATCCAGCAATGTTTTGGATTACCTGGTCAAATAGATTTCTCTGGAAAATTTTTCAATTTGTTATTATCTCTGCTCTCTGCAACACCTATTACCTTACTCTCTGCAACACCTTGTTTCTTTGAAAGAATTATAAGGTGAGTGTTTGTATTTATACGTTTGAAGAGGAATTAATTGCATGTAATAGTTTTATTTTTCTCACTGTGAAAATAAGAATTAAAAATACAGTTAATGAAGTTATATTTTATTTTTTTTAAGCATCATGGCATAAAGTACTTAGATAAGGGGGTGTTTATTCACTGGATCATCAAACGGTGATCCTTTTCTGGGTTTTTTCCTAAGTTGATGAAAATAAAAGATAAACTTTAATTTTTTTGAACCTCTAGTGATGTTCCGCATCAAAATTATGTTAAAAATACGAAAAACAACTTCTAACCAGTGAGGGAGCAGGCATGTTCCTTTACTGGGCATAGATTTCCCAGTGAATGAACAGTATGTGTTAATATGTTGACACTTTAATTTTCAATTAATGATTACAAAAAAAAGTTAAAATTTTCCAACTATTTATATGTTATAAATTCAAGAATGGGCTTGTTTTTAAATATTTGCATGACTTATAAATTCATAAAGAGCATTAAAAAATAACCATAATTAAGTGTTCCTTTACTGGGTGTTCATTCGCTGGTAAGAGCTGTTCCTTCACTTGGTCTTCTTACTACTTGGTATTTGAATCTCCAAAACTTTAAAACAACATTACGTAAGTTCTCTACAATTTGTTTACACAATTTGCAATTAGTAACAAATATGTTGACACTGTCATTTAGCTAAAATTGCGAATTTTGAAATTAATATGATTTTTTAGAAGGCAAGCGAAGCTTAAGTGTTCCTTCACTGGTTAGCTTACCCTACAGTGTGCAAAATAAAAAGCGGACTACCCTGAATAACTTTTGATCTAATAATGGATTTTTAAGCCAAAGAGTAAATCTTTAGGGTTTGAAAAGGTGACTCCAAACATGCAAATTATTTAGTTACGAAATCAGACACAAAAACGTACTTTTTCTGAAGAAATATACCGTAATTCAACGAATTCGAATTTCTGACGCCCAAAAATATAGGGGTTAGCCGTAATCTGGGAAATATGGTCCCCCTGGTTTGGTCACTAGAGCGGTTCGAAGCTTGGACACCTTCATGTTAATTTTATTTTTTGCGTATTCCGCTACATCTCGAGAACTTTTAATTTTAAGCAAATTTAAATTTTTTGCACACAATTATAAAATTCGTTTATTCAATTGTAATTTTATACAAAAATAGCTTACATAAATTTTTATAATTTTTTATATTTTAATTAATAATAGTCAAAAAGTTTTTGAATTTTAAAGCATACTATTTTTTACATCATTTCAAACTTGGCAAAATATAAAATGTGAGCGAAATTGGTCTAATGGTTCTTGAGAAATAGAATTTTTAAAAAAAGCCATATTTTTAAAATTTGGTCGATTTCCCTCACATTTTATATTTTGTTACCCAGATAGACATTCTTTAAAATGATGAAGAAAACTGTATACATTATATTGCATACAAATAAAAATATATGGTATTTAAACCATTCATTTAGTAATGGATTATCGGGAATTCCTGCTTCCAAATTTTAGTTCTTATTACCACACATTTAGAAAAAAAAAATATAAAAATGAAACGGTAATTTAATCGAATAAATGACTTTTACATCATGCTAGAAGGTATCAGGATAAAGTTATCAAGTTTTGCAACATTTACCAAACTTCATCGTACATTACGAAACCATAATTCATTGCTAATTTCCCCAAAATTCCTACCAAAGCACCAATACGGTAAAAATTACCGTGCGTTTTGGTGTTCCCATAGAGTAGAGTTTCCCAAAGCGTGGTACGCGTACCCCCAGGAGTACAGGAGCAGTTTAGCGGGGGTACGCGTTCTTATGCGAAATATCATGCAACAAACGAAAATTTAAAAACATTTTATTTAAAAACAATGCTAACCATGAAAATTTACGATTACGCATTTTTCTATTGGCTATTTTTTTTTGCAAAGTTAAAAGTTAATATTTAGTGGTGTCAACAGCCAGTTGCGATTTTTAGCTTTATTCTCCATTCTAAATAAACATATTTTTAAAAAAATAAATAAAATTTTTTTATTAGTGGTACACAGCGTTACGAAAAATTTAGAAAGTACACAAAAGTCATAAGTTTGGGAAACACTGCCATAGAGGCATAGAAACACAGCAAACTTTACCATATACTGGTAGTTTTTACCATACTTTTTATCTCAGTGCAAGAATATACAATTTATTTCACCTTTATGTAATATATTATTTATTTATAATAAAACAAACATCCTTACACGATTTTTTTTTAAAATTTGCACAACTTCATGTAATGAATTTTTGTGATTTCTTCGTGTAAAATTGTTATAAGCTATCACAAAGCTATTTTGATATGAAACAAGTGCTGATGAGAATTACAATGCAAAAATATTCATAAAAAATAAGTTTCTCTAAATATTTGAAAAGGAATTTAAATTTTATTGAGTAACATATATATTTTTAGTACAATATTGAGAATGTTGAAATATACACTACTTCTCATAGGAAAAAAGAAAATTGTTCCTTCCCAAAACGTATTGTTTCGTGGCGCAACTACCACTACAATTATTAAACATCAATTCACTGGTATATAAGACATGCTAACTCGATTCATTCTTGAGGTATCTCCTTGATAGACGAAGATTGGCATTGTCGATAACACTATACCCACATTGGTGACCCGGACACGATATGAACTCGCCTACGTCGAAAGTTACGCCTACCTTGATTTGAACACGCCTACTTCTACATATGGTCCACATTAAACAGTTGACTTGCTATTTGTGATTGCGTCATTGTCCTCCTCGTGATGATGCTTCTCAGCCTCATTTACACACATCGAGATCCTGCACTCACTCGACTGCTAATAACAACTCAGAAATTACATTAACAACAGTGAACTTAATACATCTCTCACAACAAACGCTTAAAACTCTGTGAACTTAATGCAGCTCTCATCAAGAGCACTCAGAATCCGGTGAACTTAACACAGCTCTTCCTGTCTTTTGCAAATACGGCAACCAGTGGTATCCGCTCATCGATTTCTATCCCTGATAAAATTCTGGTTTCCTTTCAAAGTATCTGAATTATATCATAATTCATAAAAGAAAGATTTTATTTTATTCATTAGGTTAGAAAATTGAGTCAATGGAAAACGTAAGAACAGTTAGTAGGAAGAATAGTTATAAGTAAGAAAGTTAAAATGAAAAATGGTGAAAAACGAAGCGCTCGAATCAGAAATTGTAAAAGTTTGAGGTGTTTTAAATAATTTAATAATTATATTAAATAAGTAATTATTTATTAAATAATTATTTTTGCAAACAATGATTCTGCGAAATTTATGTAAAACTACGAAGTGTTTTTTTTTAAATGAATAATCTTAAATAATTTTATTCTACGAAATTGAGATCTTTATTACATTGAGTAAAATAAATGACAGTGTTATATTTTTAATTCAGTTAACCTTACATGTTTCCACTAAAAGGAATAGGTAAAAATTAAGAAAAAAAAATGTCTTGAAGAAGAAGATATTTGCATTTGAGCTAAAATAATTCTTAAGTAAGATAGTATAAAAATGTATATTCGAACTCGAATTATTTAAATATTCTGGTAAAATTATATCGCAATACAATACCAATCCCATTTGGGTTATTTTTTATTTAAATACTTATTTACATTAAAAAAAACTCATTTTTATAATTTATAAAATTACTGCATCAATCGCTAATGAAAGTATAAGTCATAATCATACAAAAATAAAAATTTCCTTTATGAAACGAAAGCAAAATTTTTAATTTATCAACCTACTTTAACATCGTTTAATATCAAAATAAAATTTAAAAAAAAATAGATGATATCATTTAAAAAAGAAATATTGCTTGAAGTAAATATTTTTCAAAATGTCTAAAACATTCATGAGACTCAACTGTCATCGCTGTATTTTGTTGTTGTTTCGAGCAAACGTTGTTTTTTGCAGAATACATTAGCATGTTATTTAGTAAACAATATTTATTGCCAAGGGCATTGAAATTAGTTTTTTTAAATTTAAAATTGTCATAATCAGAATATTTGATATGACAAGAACATTTCAGAAACATTCATTAGTTTCTTTTAAGAATAATAATTTGTCATGATTGAAAATTATTTTTCATAATGTCATTCATCTTTGAGAATTAATAAAAAAATGTGATTTTGAACATATTATAATTAAAAAAAAGCTAATTAAAGAAAAATAAGTAATAATTTCTGAAAACGTGACTTTTCTCCAAAAAATTAAAAATAAAACTGTAAAATGGTAAATATTTATTCAAAGAATGTAACCGGTTATATTATACTAATTAGGGACAGTATTGCTAATTCAACACTGTGAAAAAGAGTATGGTCAAAACTTCTGGAATATGACGAAATTCATGGTGTTTATCATGGGAATACCTAATAGCTCGGTAATTTTTACCGAATCGCTATGGCAATGAATATTGGTAAAATAAACATTAAAATATTGTTTGATAATATGTGATAAAATTTGGTAATTGTGGATTAAATTTGTTATTTTCATCATGTTACCTTAGAGCATAGCTTAAAAACTATTTATTTGGTTAAATTTACTTTTCAGTTTTGCATTTTTTTTTACTGAATGGATGTTAATAAGAGCTGTTGTTGTTGTTGACGTATGCCTGTTTTAGGCAGAGGAGGGGCGATTGTTCTTGTTTTCCAGTGGCGCCATCTATGGCCAAGAATTCCACTTCTGCCACACCATACGTCTCACCCATTTATAGGGCCATTCATACGTCCATTCATTCATCCACAGATCGTAATTTTGACCTAAATCAGAGAGTGATCGATCTCCAATGCAGTACATCCAGAGGTATTGATTTGTTATGGGAACATGGAGGACTTTTTCGACTCGACAGATTTAACGTGCATCAGTCATTTTACTACACGGGGAGTCTTCGGCCAGCGGGGTTTGAACCCACGAACGCTCGGACATGGGCCCAGCGTCCTACCGACCAGGCTACCCCGGCCGTTAATAAGAACTATAATTTTGAAAATTAGAATTTTCGGTCAACCGTTACTATATGAATTGTAACTTTACTGAGTGAATGGTTAAAATGGCGTATACACTCTATAACAAAAAAAAATCGAAGCACCAAGAACGCACTAAGACACGCAAAATCGACTCTCGATCAGGCTGGAATGATGCCGACTGGGGACGTATAGTCTTTAGCGACGAACCCCGTTTCCAACTGTGTCCCGACGATCATTGAAGACGTGCTTGGAGACGCACAGGGCAGGGGGGGGGGATCCTGCCTTCACTATTGCACGCCACACCGGCCCTCAACAAGGTATTATGGTTTGGGGTGCCATTTCCTTTGACAGCCGGATCCCTTTGGTCGTCATTAGAGGCACACTTACTGCACAGCGGTACGTCGACGACATCCTAAGACCTGTTTTGCTACCGTTCCTTTTGCAGCGCCCTGGGGTGGTTTATCAGCAGGACAATGCCAGACCACATACGGCACGTGTTGCTATGAACTGTCTGCAAGCTTGTAAAACTCTTCCTTGGCCTGCCAGATCACCAGATCTCTCTCCCATCGAGCATGTTTGGGATATGATGGGAAGGCGATTGCATCTGATACGGAATGTTGATGACCTCGTTCGACAATTGGATTGAATTTGGCAGGAAATACCGCAAGAGACCATTCGGGAGCTTTATCGGTCTATGCCACGCCGTGTGGCAGCTTGTATCCAGGCTAGAGGCGGGTCAACACCTTATTGAACTTGTTACTGTAACTCTGCAATAAATTATTCAATTGTTCTGAAATTTTAATCATTTACTATTCTGTACATTGTCTTCCTATCCACCAATTTTCGTTTCAATCGGACAACTCCTTCTTGGTGCGTCGATTTTTTTGTTATAGAGTGTATTTTGGCTTTAACCAGAATTATCTTGTTTTAACTTTGATTTTTTTCACAAGAAATGTCATTACCATACAGTACGGTAATTTCATCAAAACTGTTTTCTCCATGGATGGGTACTCTCTCAAGAGGTGAGATATAAGCTGAATGTATTGAAAAAGTTCGGGCAATTTTTTAAAAAGCAAAACTTAAAATATTGATGCTTATGTAAGATTAGGGAGAGGAGAACTTGTTGAGTGGGCCAACAATCATCAGGGGGTGTCAAGTAACCGGAAAAGAACGAAAAATATTTAGATACGCCAATACTCAAATAAATATTAAAACCAAAATACTAATATAAATATTCCAACAAAAAGGATTATTGATGGCTTATTTGTTTTGGTGTTATATTTTATACTATTTTTAACGGAGATTTTAGCGTTATTTATAGCTTTCATGTAAATATTAGCACTAGTATATACATGATAAGATTAAAATTAATTAAAACTGTAAGCATAAGACCAGATGGAGAGGACTAATTGGGGCGGCTTTGGCCTGCAGCAGGTTGTAGTGCCTTGATGGAAGAAGAAACATAGTTTTAATGTTAAAAATAAACACATTAAATGCGTAAAAGTTTTAAGTGAAAATTTTCCTATTTTAATGAAAAGTAGGGAAAGTGTTATATTTTAATGGTTCTGCATTCCATGAGCTTTTTTGTTTGTATGACTTCATTAATAAAATCATTATTTTTTTTACAGTTTTCTATTTGTTGTTTGTATGCTTTTCTTCATAAAAGGAGACTAACTTTATTATTTTTCAACTGAAATTATTTATTCATTTTACTTGTAAATAAACATTTATTATATGATATTTTGAGGGGTGTTTCATAACCATCAGTCATAATATATAATTTTAGAATTTTTGTAAGATACAGATACTAATATTACGATACGAATAATAAAGGATTATGCCTTTGAAGTACTCATAAATGATAATACCTTGTAAATATTAATAAATGTGAATACCAGTTAATGTTAATGCCTTGTAAAATACAGATGGGGTTGCTCAACTTTAATAAAAAAATTTTCTTCAAAATTTGAGGAATTTTTAAAAACATGAAGTATTAAAAACATGAAAGTTTGTCGAATATTTACGTCGAAAGTAATATATCATTCATTATTCATTCTCCCTTCTCATAAATGATTCGGCAGATTTTGATTAAGTGCTTCTATTGTGCATTTTCTTCTTCTTTTCTGAATGGGATTTTAAAAATCTATGCTAAGAGCAGTGATTACGGAACACCACGTATACTCCAAAAAAATTTTTATATTTCATAATTGTTTTTTACTTAATTGTTTAATTTGCAACTTATCAGCAGAAATTGTGCATGCATATTGTCTTAAAACCAAATGTTATTTTAAATTATCAAGTCAAACGAAAAAACGCAGTTAATATGACAAAAATTAAAAACAAATATTTTTCAGATTTGGCTTATAGTGATATCCCGTATCTCTTTTTTATATAAAAAATAAAAGTAGTTTAATCATATGGGTTTCTTATAAGTTTATTTTATTTTCTTTCTTTTTAAAAATATTAAAGATAATACCTTAGTGATTCCAAAGTAGTGTAAAAAAGCAGAAAAACTATTTTATTCCACATATAAAACACAATTCCTTAGTCATTCTACAGTAAGGAGTACGAAAAGGAAGAAAACTATCTAATTCTATTTATAAAAGACAATACCGCAGTCATTCCACCGTAAATATTTAAAAAAAAACTATTTAAACCCATGTTTAGAAAATAATTTATAAGAAGGCCTTGTTTTCAATTTTAGATAATTGACTTGTTGATTGGTTTATTTTGTAGTTTCGCAAAATAATATAATTGAATTGGAAAAAAATGTGCTAATTTTAAAACAAATCTCTATCGATAAGAAGAAGAAAAAAAAAAAAAAAAAAAAAAAAAAAAAAAAAAAAAAAAAAAAAAT
>NC_092205.1:85350057-85445186 GCF_043381705.1 Parasteatoda tepidariorum | reverse complement strand
TATATATATAAAAATTCATCATAAATGGTTTAAATATTTTTCTGCCTTAATTAAAATTTAAGCTATTCTTTCATTTTAACGTCTAATTTATTATTTTTTCTTTGTTATTACATTTATGCCCTTCATTTAAAACTAACATTAAAAACGAAAAACGAAAGTAGTAACCAGGGAATTATTCATTGCAATATTTTCTATAAATGCAAGATAAATAAATAAATAATTTATTTTTGTTTGTATTATTCAAATGTTTCTATATTCACGTTCTATTTGCATCTATTATTTACATTTCTATATTATTCACCTTGACTAAACTTCATAAGATTTACTAGAAAATTTAACGTATGATCTTACAAATGCATTGCTAATTAAAGGTCAGCACTAATTAAAACATTGAGCTTATTGTTAAACATTCTAGACTCTCATGAAAAGTCTCGTTCTCTGCATATTAATGCTCTACTAACTCTCCCTGGAGGCGAAACTTATGCTAACTTCAAGTATTTCGAAAGTTTCATTACATGATGCCATTGTTAAGCATCTAAGATTTTCCCATTAATTAAATATGCTAAAGTCTTTGTTGCAATTGGTTTTAAAATATAAGGTATTTTTTTATTAATTTTACGAACCACTTTTTAGCATTGAATTATTCTTTTTAATTTATCAAAACTATTCTATGAGTTCCAATTAAATTCGTTGAATAGTATATTCATTTAAAACAACTCTATGAACTAGTTATTTGAGACTAAATTGACGGAAATTGTTATTTGAGACTAAATTTTATATTTTTACCGGTTTTTACCGGCAGGTATATTTTTTTAAAATTAATTCTTATGATTTTAGATATGTATTATTTCCATATTTATTAATATTATTCGACCAGTTCCATTTAAAATCGTCGAAAAAGTATTCGTTTAAACAATTCTATGACTCATTGCCCATCGAAATTGCCCATCGAATCACAATTTTACTGGTTTTAAAATATTATTTAAAAATATATATATTTTATATTTTATTATATTTGGTACCTATTAAAACTGCCCCAATTACAATGATGCCAGTTGCGCCTATACCCAAATTCAGCATCATTGAAGTAGATAATAGTATGGCGGCTTTTTACGGTATCTCGTAACGAATACGTACATTTTCTACATACATACATACGTATGTAGAGTATGTTTCTACATGCGTACATAGTTAAGTTCTTTTAGCACTTATTACCAAAATTAATTAAGCATCATTGACGTCTATAGTAGTTAGTCAATGTTTTAAACTCTCTTTGACGAATGGGATACCTGCGAGTGATGTAGTGTAGGTATCTCGATCCTGATTGGTTGTTGATACGTGGCATTTGCTTACGTTAGCAACTGTTCTTTCCATTCTATTTCCAGTAAGCCAAGCCCGTGAAGTAAGAATTCTCTTTAGTGTACTATATTGTACTATATTCTTATACATACTATATTCTTTCAAGAATATTATTTCACAAAGATTTCAATTCTTTTGCTTTATATTTCTAATTTAACACAAAGGCAAGCCGGAATAGCTGTTCTGCAAGCCGGGATAGTCGGTAGGGCGCCGGATCCATGTCCGAGAGGTCGTGGGTTCAAACCCCACCGACTGAAGACTCCTTGTGTAGTAAAATGGTGACTGATGCACGTTAAATCTGTCGAGTCGCAAAGTCCTCCTTGTTTCCATAACAAATCAATACTTCTGAGGTTACTGAATTGGAGATTGATCGTTCTCTGATTCAGGTCAAAATTGCGATCTGTGGATGAATGAATGGATGTATGAATGGGTCCTCCCTATAAACGGGCATGACGTATGGTTGTGGCATAAGTCGAATTCTTGACCATAGATGGCGCCTCTGGAAAACAAAAACAATTGCACCCCTCTGCCTTAACAAACATACGAAAACAACAACACAATGGCAGGCATAATTATGCATCGAAGTTTCCAGGTACACAAAACAAGAATATATCTCTGTTGCAATAAAATACATAAGAAAATAATAAATGTAGGATAAGTAAGTAAAAGATGCACACGAGAAAGAATTATATTTAAACAAATTCGACATGTGATACAGCACTATATTTAACTAACTTCACTTTAATTAACATTTTATCTTATGCTGAGAAACTTATCTCAACTTTAACACGCCACTTTGCTTACAAACGATCACCTGGACCTGGTGCTGACGTCATAGGTCATATGTATTAGTATATGGGATTTTTTTATTGAAATTCAGGTACCCAATTTGCATCACATCTCACTTATTGCGGTGCGGTATCCCCGTAATTTGGAATGTAGACTCGCTGACAGACAAGCACACATATATTCCTTATTTTATTAAATATATACATATATTTTTATGTCTATGACAATTTAGCTTCCCACTTTGCGTTTCTATTTAATTATTTGCATGATTTTAAAATAAATTTACTTTAAAACTGGAAAGAATGCTTCAAAATACACTGGGAAAACTGTAACGTAGTATCTTTCCGATTACGATGTCGAAAAACTCAAAAAAGTGTGTGAAAAAGCACTTTGCACTTGATTTTTTGTTAAAACTCCAGGTTAATACTAAATCGAGCGTCTATATATAAGATTTAAAAGGTATAATTAAAATTTAAGTACCTGTAATACAATAAACTTACGCCAAATTCTCCCTCATTCAAGCGAAACAGGAATTATATTCGATTCCGTAAATAGCTATTTATGGAGCCCATTTTTTAATAACCAGAAATTGCAATTGCTATTGAGAGTGTTGTTGTTTATGAATAATTGTAATTTGATTGAATGATAACTTGTTCCAAATACTTCCATTTTATTCCAGGTTAACACCAAAGCAAGCGTTCGTATACCATTTGAAAGTTATAATTTAAATCTAAGCACCTATAACAGTATTAGTTTACACCCAATTCTCCCTCATTCAAACAAAACGAGAATTATATTCCCTTCCGAAAACACCGATTGCTAGCGCGCTTTTTTGTCGCCAGAAATTGCGATTGCAATCGAGAGTGTTGTGGTTCATGAATAATTGTAATTTGATTGAATGGTAACTTGTTCCAAATTATTTCATTTTATTCCAGGTTGACACCAAAGCAAGATTTCATATACCATTTGAAAGGCATAATTTAAATCTAAGCCCCTATAATAGTATAAGTTTGCAACAAATTCCCCCTCATTCAAACATATTCCTTTCCGAAAGCACCGATTGCTGGTGCGCTTTTTTATCGCCAGAAATTGCGATTGCAATGGAGAGTGTCGTAGCTTATGAATAATTGTAATTTGAATGATTACAAATTATTCCATTTTATCCCAGTTTAACACCAAAGCATGCGCTCATATGCCATTTGAAAGCTATAATTTATATCTAAGCACTTATAATAGTATAAGTTTACACCAAATTCTCCCTCATTCAAACAAAACGAGAATTATATTCCCTTCGAAAACACCGATTTCTGGCGCGCTTTTTTTTATAGCCAGAAATTGCGATTGCAATCGAGAGGATTCTAGTTTATGAATAATTGTAATTTGAGTGAATGATAACTTATTCTAAATTATTCCATCTTATTCCAGGTTAACACCAAAGCAAGAGTTCATATACCATTTGAAAGGTATAATTTAAATCTAAGCACCTATAATAGTTTAAGTTTACATCAAATTCTCCCTCATTCAAATAAAACGGGAATTCCCTTCCGAAAGCGAAAACACAGATTTTTGGCGAGCTTTATTCATCGCCAGAATTCAGAAATATTATTAACATCGCCAGAATTCAGAAATATTATAACAGTACAGTAAACTTACCAGAATTTTTATTTTCGCGTAACTAACACGAAGCCAGCTAATAAACACGTCGTAATATAGTATATTTTCTTTTGTGACTTAACTTCCATCACAATTTCTCACGTCGACATTGCACGCGAAAAATAAAAATGCAAGACTAATTTTCTTTTTGAAACCAAATAAAAGAAAGAAGTGTTAAAAAGAATAAATGGAAACTTATAGAAAGAGAAAAGAAAGTTGCCATGTAAGGTGTAAATGTCTTCATCATTTAAACTCGTGCGTTTCCCTGCCTTAGATACTTTCACACTTCCTCGTATTCATGCATTTTCTTTACGCAAATTTTTACTTCTTAAATGACTTCGTGAAAATTTTGTTCCAAAGTATCTTAAGAGAAATATTTTATTTTTAAGTGCCTCTTGTTACCGTGTGACAAAATACAAAAGTTTTGGAAACAATAATCATTTAAAAATATACTTCACATCCGAAATGCTGCGGAAGTGATTCAAAGAGGCATTGTTATTTTTAAGAAGCAGAATTTTTGAAAAGTTATATCTTCATGCGATAAATGGAAACTTGTTATTTTTTAAATTTATTTTTGTTTCCTTGGAACGAAAATCCATTTTTACTGCTTTTGTAGTGCAGGCGATGAGTTGTTTTGAATTGCATTTGGCTTATGAAGAATATGTAAAAGGGTTTTAAATCTGTGTATGTGTTAGTTTTAATACATTTTGTGTGTTTTAATAGTTTGAAATTTTTGAACAAATTTTTGACATCTATAACTAAAAGAAAAAAGAGTTTTTTCATTTTTTTAAAAATTTTCTCATGTATTTTTTAAATGTTTTTTTCCATGTTTTCAAAGAAAAAAAAAAAAAAAAAAAAAAAAAAAAAAAAAAAAACATTGTATACTTTATGTGATTAAGCATAAATAACTTTCAGATTAAATATTTTAAATATTTTTAATAACATATTATTTATGAACAAAGTTCGTTGCTGAGCTTTGTAAAAATTATCTGAAATTACTGTTTTTAAAAGATTACCAAGACAATAAATTAGTTCACCGCCATGAGATAATCACGAGAAACTGCATTAGAAATAAACCTAACTTTTACGTTGCTCCCTCTGGAAATACTAAAAGTAAGAGGATAGTTAATACTTGAATAGTTGACACTCTACAGTTTATAATTTAATATCTCTGTCCTATTTTTTTAAATTTTTACGATTATATTTCTAGTATGAATGAATAATATTTCTCTTCGATTTTTAGACTTCAAGTTGAGTTTTTTTTGCTTTATTTAAAAAAAATTATTAAAATAATGATATAATTGTGTGGTTTTATTTTAGTACCTTTAAACTGTTTCATTGAGTATTTGTGTAAAAGTTTTAATTTTTTAATAGAATTCTAATCTCTTGTCTCAGATTTTATTCTATTTTTCATTAAAATATTTCTGATAAACTTCTGTTTATTTTAATCTGGTATATTGATGAATTCTTCTATGAATAGAGAAAAGTAAAAAAAAATGTATATTGATAACGCTTTTCTTTATTCATTCCTTTGTAAATGTTGAAGGATACGTAGTGCATATTGTTCACATAAATACATATTTTATTCAAAATTTAAATGTCTCTGAGAAGAAGAAAAATGGTGAAAAATTAAAATATTTGAAACAAGGAAAATTTATTTTTCAATTTGTATTTTTGTCGTCATTGATAAACAAAATCATCCCATAATCAACAGTTAAGCCTGTTCTAGAAGTGAAATAAAACAAATAAGCAAATTATTAAAGCAAATTTCATATCCTCAATTAAAAATAATGAAATAAATTTATAAGTTCATTAAACTATTAGTAGATAAGATTATTATTGCAGCGCGGAAATCAAGCCATTTGGACGAGATCATTTTATAACGTTTAAAAATATAGTGCCTAGTTTTTTTTTCTTAACAAAATTAAAACAAATAACTAAACAATTACAGAGAATTTCATCTAGCATCTAAAGGGAAAATGAAATAAAATAATAAAAAAATGATAATAGAAAATTGTGATCACCATTCGGCGATCACATGTCACCCATTGACAAAATGGTTGTTCTTGATTTTTTAAAATTTTTCTTAACCTCTTTATTTGTGATATTTACCTGAACTAGTTCTGAAAATGATCCAATTTGAACTGTAGGTTCTAATTTCTGATTCTTAATTAAAACAATAAAAACAAAAGTATCGCTCAAATGATGAAATTCTCTTTTATTCACAACTCAAGAAGAATTTATGGGATCGCTTTGATCCCATATCTCAAAAATAAACTCACCAATTTAATGCATAACAAAATTAAAAGTGAAAAAAACGATTAAAAAAAAATATCAAACAGCAGTGGTCGCCATAGCAACGCATGCAATGACGATGTATGCGTGCTGTTTACTATTACTCTTGATCACAGTTGAAAAGTGTGATGATGTCCAAATAAGGTGTACACGTCATCAAACCCAAAATAACACCAATTTTGCCAATAAAAATAAAAACACTTTTTGAGCCATTTACTCCGATATGTAATACGATAAAGGCCACACTCTACGGTAATACGAAATACGTGCCTTATATTACAATAATTAATGTTCCATCACTATAGAATAGTTCGTGTCAATAATGTTTACAATCTTTTAATAATAAGAAGCAACAGACAAAAGCAAATTCTCTTGATTAAAATATTTGTGATTATGATGAGTTTAATAAGAAGGAACATAACAATCCTTTAAATTTATATTGGAGAAACAAACACTTTCAAACTGCACGATGGTGAAAATAAAAAGAAAATGTCTTAGCTTACACATTGGCTCGCGTTGCTTCTGAATATTGGCGTTGCAACTATAAATAAATATATAAATAGTTTCCACTCAAATAATAGAGCATATAAAAGAATGACGCTTTTTTTTAATCAATACGAGCTAAAAATGGCAACAGCTAGGATCCAAACGATTTTAGCGCCAAGCTACAGCAAAATGCTTAACTATGGGTTCGATTGATGAATGAATGAGTTTATCGTTTTCTTTTATTATATTTAATTGAATTTATAGAATTCTTTAGTATAGTTTGGACGTTTTTTTTAGTTCCATCAAATGCTTAGGCCATCAAATTAGTTTCATCAAATGCTTAATACGCTTGTTAATGAAGGCAAAAATACATTTTGCGAAATGAATTGCGATTTAATTTAAATAATTATCTTTCATACTCTTAAATTTATTTCAATGTTGAATTCAATATGTATTAGCATGGAGGAAATTTACCATTGCTCCTGTTGCACTAAATGAATCGCGAAAAGCGTTTTTAATGTTGATTTTTATTAAATTTCCTCTGTTTGTAGTAGATACACTATTGTTATATATATATATAGATATGCTACACAGAAATATATGAGAAATTGAAACAAACAAAAACAAATAAAAATATGACAGAAATATTTTTCTCATATTATAGGACTAAAATGTAAAATAAATGATTTGAAGTTGATTAAAAATTTTTATGTTTCTACATAAATGCATAGTAAGAAAAAAATTCGAAACACTGACATAAATTCATGCAATTCAATTTTAATTCAATTTACTTTGATTGCCCTAAAAACTGAACTTTAAAACAATAAATCACAAAGAGATTATTCATTTTTTCCTGATACAAATATAATCGCACTTGAGTAAACAAAAATAGGACAGATACTCTACATTATATACCGTCCGTAGAGTGTCAACTCACATCTATTGAACAAAATTATTGTTTTCGTTAAGCGTTGCTAAGTTGACAGCTGCGCCAGAGGAAACATGTCTTGATAACGTTAGAGAGAATAGTCCTTAAGTATTATAGAATTTTTTTCAAATGAAATTTTCTTTAGTTTTAATTTGGAATACGATGTTTATCTTAATTGAAAACTAAAGAAAATTTCCTTTGAATTTGATACCTCACTAACAAATATTTAAGAATTATTTTTAAGAAATTAAATAACGTAAGTTATTTTTTCTTCCAGAAAGGAAGCAGACGATAAAAAAATCATGATTTTAATCATAATGGTTTGTGCATTACAAATGTTTAAGTGGTATAGAAGTTTGCATTTCATTTTGAATAAAACTTTTTATTCTTGTGGTTTAAAAGCTTACTTCAAGTTATTTTTGCATCTATTTTATACTTCTTACGACAAAGAACTATTGAATCATATTGATGCTCTTTTATCTTTTTTTATAATGGATGGTTATGATGCGGAAAGTGATTATACTATATATGTAGGGTCTCAAATGTAATTCTTAAGTATTTTTTTTATCCATCTACAAAAATTTTAAAAAGGACAATTCACAATGAATCATAAATGTAAGTAGTGAATATTGATTTATATTTGATTATTATTTAGTATAAGTGTTACATTCTAATTAATTGTATTTAACATTCATTTATTTCATTAGGTACTGCGTTTGATATTTATTCTAAACCTTAATTACTATTCCATAGAACTTTTAAACATTTATAAATTTTTAAAATTATAATCTAGTTAATAAAAATAGTAATAACTAAACTAATTTTTTCGAAATTCATTCGAAATATATTTTTTTGGTACGTCTGATTATCAAGAAATTTCTAGTTAATGTTATTTCGAAAATGGTTAAACTGAAATTAAACTTATGGTAATTGTTTTTGTTTATTACATGCACATTTTGGTGGAGCACTAACATATTGATTAATTTTTACTCTACAAAGAATACCTAAAATTAATTAGATGTTCGTTAAAATTAAGGAACTGTTGTTTAACATGTAAACGAAAATGAATATTTTTACATGCCATTAAATATTTCTTATATCTTAACCATTTTCTCTATCCTGACATTTTTCTAACTTTGATCTTAAAATTATTTGTTTTGCAACTGGATAAATGTTTTAAAATATACTTTATTTAACTCTTTATTCATTTAAAATTTTATGTCCAAAAATGAAAGTAATATAATAAAATTTAATCCCCCCCCTCTTTTAAGCTAGAAGTGAAATAAAACGAATTCTATTCCATTTAAGTGAAATTATGAAAGTAACGTAAAATATCAAAAGAATATGCTTTTTTGAGACGTTTAAATTTATGTTGAAATATAATAAAAATAATATCTAATTTCATTTCCTAATTTAAGAAAAGATATTCTTAGCTGGGAACAAGCTTAAAGGATTATATATTTTATTCTACATTTATTTAAATATCTTAAATACTCATAAAAATTGCAAACGATAATCTTTTTCCTTTTCGAACAGACGTGTAAAAAATTTAAAATAAAAATAAGATGTTAGAAATGTAAAGATTAAGATAATTCCAAGTGTTTCTATTTTTGTGTTCTGGATGGGACAAATTTATGTATGATAAATTATGCACGATCATACCTCATTAAACAACTACTTTAGCAAATTTAAGCACTTCTTAATATTTGGATTGACATCAACAGTCTTCTTAATCCAAGTGACATCAAGTGCAATGTTCTTTTCTGATTTTAATTTTTTTGACTTTTTTCTACAACCAAGTATACTTTAAGCCAATGATGCTTAGTTAATTTTGATGATATGCACTACAGGTGTTATAGTAATTGGTGCAGTTTAAATCGGCGCCAAATGTACACATATAGGTACAATTTTCTATATTAGTATATTTGATATCTATTAAAACGGCACCTATGATGGGAATCTTTAATGTAGATACTGTGAAAAGAGTTTTTTTTACAATCCCTCTAAAGGCATAAGTACCGGAGAAAACTGAGTGATCGTGGTAAATTTTGAGTATCATGAGTTGGCTTCATGCAATAGCGTCATGCTAAATGATTCTGAATGCAGTTAATCTTTATTTTGATGAGATGAACAACTAAAAGCATGTTTTGCTTAATCTAATAACGTAAAGTTACCGGAAAGGAAAGAATATAATAAGAGGTTTTAAAAATTGAAGTACTAAGTTAGCTGAAATATGAACTTATCTTAATTGTTTGTGCTTGTATATGTGTTTACTTTTTGTGCATTATTTCGTAGTGCGATAATTGCTTATGAATTGATTGTTGATACATTGATTGCTAATATATTGATTATTGCTTATATATAAAAATTGATTGCTTTTTCTTCAACAAAAACTATTTTCGTAAACATAAAAATTATTTTTAGTTCAAAAATTATTTTTGTACAGAAATTAGTAATATGTTGTTTCGGTTATCTTTGTAAATGGCGGAAAAGTAAAAAAATAGAATATGCAATTGATTATTTTTAGGTAAAGACTTTGAAATGTTAATAAAATTGTTACAAAGTATATTTTGAAACTAACTCGTAGTTAGTAATTATTTAATTCAGCACAAGAGGCTACGATATCGAAAGATGTATTATCATAGAATGATATCATCACAGTAGTTTTCAAGATCCATAACTTATAAAATCTCACTATTGATACAATACTTGTTAAAATATTATGAATATAAATGGTCCTCTATATTAATAACCTTTTCATGAGTATCATTAAATTTACGTCTATCTATATTATGCTAAATAAATCAAAGTCATTTTATGAAGATTTTTGATATACGACATCATCTTGACGTAAGGAAGGAATTCCTTAAGTTAGTTGATAAATGAATTTTAAGATATGCGGAGCTTCATATTTCCATAATGTAAATCTGCTAACGATACCAAAATATGGTTCGCTGTCAGATAAAAGTGTCTTTTAGAAGGCTACCTGTTCGTTGTTACTTTATACGAGTATTTTGAAGGAATTTAAACATGATATGACCAATAGTTTATTTCCCGCGAATTTAAATTTACGTGTTTTAAATTATACTAAATATACCAGAAAATTTCTTAAAAATCAAAATAAATTTATGTATAAAGGTAATATGCTTAGATATCAGAAACCAATTATAATATATTACTTAATTAGATGACCAATATTGTATGGATAAAACTATTTCAATTAAATATTACAAAAATCTTATAAATACTTTTGAATTAAAGCATAAAAGATTGTAAAGTATTTGATTAGATAAACTGCAAACATTAATGTAATAATTTAAAACCTCCGAGCGTTAGTCCCGGATTTTTCCGAATTTTTGGCTGAAGACGTTCCTGTATTAAGCTACAAAACTAGTTTTCTGCAACTGGATTCCTCATATTATTCAATAGGAGAGGAGTACGTTACAGGGAAATTTCCATACAAAGGGGCTCAACGCTTAGAGGGTTATATTAAAAATATAATAATACTGTAGTTATTCGTTTCTGTTGTGATACACACTTAAACACAGCATATATTAAAAAAAATTTGTTTATGAGTGATATTAATTTTTACCGTTTCTTATAACGTATTTTTAAACCTTTTATGTATGGTAATTTTAGATGAAATCTTCTTGGAGTAGAGGTGACCAGTTTAAATATCTCCGATATTTGTTAAAAATATTTTAATTACATTACATTTTAATTACATTACATTTTAATTACATTACATTTTAATTACATTACATTTAATTACATTACATTGAATTAATATAGATTTTTTTACATTAATCCGATGCTTGTTGATATACATTATCAGATGCATTTTTACTGGAGGCTGTTTAACTTATTTTTCAAAATGGACAAATCATTGCTTTTTGGGACAGCAAAGATGCCTAATTTTTCTTTTATTAATTTTAATTAATTTTATTTTATTTAGGAGTTCATTATTTTTGTGACATAGGCCTTTTTTTTTCTTTAAATATGAAAGTTATATTTTTTTTCTTCAACTTGCTGGACCTTTAAGACACAAGTGTATTCTAATATTTCTTCCTGAGTAAAAAGCAAAGAAATATAATGGTGGAATGACGTTATATATTTAGTGGCCATTTCATCTTCAACTTTGGGAGAGATGACCACATAAAATCGAAGATTGGTGGACACTTTTTTATATATAGACATATCAGGGATCGTTTGGTAGTCGAAAAATTGAAAAAGGGACAAAAAAAAAGTAAGAAAATAAGATATTTCAGTAAATTCATTCCCCGTGATGTTTGATAGTTACCAATAAATCAATAGATATTTAAAATCTTTGATTTCGTTTGGTTTGGTTTCGCGAAAGCTTGCTTGGTTTTTGGAAAATGGTGTGCAAAATGCATTTAATATCTCCATGAAACGTGCACAGACTTAGAAAGCCTTTGCTCAAAAAGTTTTATAGAAAGTGATTGATTAAAACTATGCATTTGAGTTTGTGCATTAATTTTTCTTTTTAAATTTTCAATGATAAAATTCATTACTTGCAACTCATGGTACGTGAAACGAGCTATTTTCAATATTTTAACTTCATTTTTAATTTATTGCATTGTGGGGCCAACACATCTAGAAATTAAGTAGAGAATATAGTGCACGTATGTAAGTTTTGCACGCTTTTTTCTTCAAACATTTCTTTCATATTTTGTTCTCAATATTTCAATATTTTTTGCTCTAAATATGTTGAGTGCATCTGTGAGAATTTTAAATATTTATAAATATTTTTTTTTGTATCTCTTTTCTTAGTGCCTTTATTTTGACTTGCAAATTCTATAAACATCTATCTTAGACATATCCTATTTATAGATTCTCTTTCAAATATATATTTTAAGTGTTTCTCAAAAAATAAAGTTGTAGATAAAGTAAAGCATATCTTTAGTGTCATGCTTTTTATTTATTATTCAAGTTCATATTTACAATAAGATTCTATCTATAAACCTAATATCAAAACAGGAATATGTGATAAATTAACTACCACTTTTAGTTTTCATTCACGTGCAAAATTGAAAATTAAGAATTTGCAGGGAAAATATAACTGTAGTAATTGAAAGTCTATACATTTAATAGAAAACGAAAGGATAACTTTAATCAGTTTCTAGCTTAAAATATTTAAAGACTTTTTTTTTGAAAATAATATCATGTGATTTTTGCAGTTAAACATGAAACTATCATCGTTTATATTACGGTCATATAATACATATGTTTTATCATTATTGAATCATACATTATATATTCCATAATAGTTTCAGTATTTCCTCAGTATTTCTATTTTAAAAGTAGAACGAATCTTTTTAAATCTTAGAGTGAACATTTAAGCTTTTTAATGGTTTCTTGGTATCTTATTTTACATTTTATGTTTCCCGAAAGAAATTCTTCTACCGGTTTAAATATGTTTTATTGTTCCTCCATTGGGGATTTTATTTTTATAAAATGGTTTTTCTATTATTGTCTCTTAGATTTCGCAACTATTCTCGTATAAGTTTTCTTTAGGAAACGCCTAGATAAATATAAAGGCCATGCAATTGTGGCGATAAATCTGTCTCGTAAATCTGTGAAATAATTTACAGAATCAATAAGAGAACCGTTTTTTTTTTTTTGGATAATTGTCACGTGATGTACAAGAAGGTTCAAGGTATGATTGATATGCAGGAGTTTACAAAAAATTCTCACTACTATTAAGCGTTGTATAGCCCCTTACCCCTTGAAATAAATTCACACTTCGAAATACCGAATATTAATACAATAAACTTTGTTAATAAAATACATATTTTTCAAAAAAGTCCTATTATTGACTAGTAGTTTCTTTATTTATCATTTCAGAAAGTTTAATTTTGTTTTGGGTACCTAAGAATAAATCAAAAACACACTGAATTTTGTTTTGCTTGCTCCTGCATAATTTTATGCATGGAAAATTATAAGTACCAATTACATTATTTTATTTAGTACAAAAAAGTTTAAAAGTTTTTCTTATTATTTAAGTCAACGTAACTTAATACGTAAAATATCACATGAAAAACTACGTTGCATCTCGGAGAACGGAAATTTACTTCTTCGCTCGGTTTTGCAAGTTTTTACGATTGAAAAAATATAAATATCGAGAAATATAATTTTATTTAGTACAAGAAAGTTTAAAACGTTTTCCAATTGTTTAAGTCGGTGTATCTTAACACTTTAATACAAAATTGTACACGAAGGACTGCATTGTACTTTGAAGACTGAATTATATTTCTACTGCTCCGAGCTTCTTATTCTGAAATGAATATAAATATAATTTATTTGCTTTTCTCAGAACAATCTTATATTTAAAAAAACATTTCTAAATCTTATTTAATTTTTCATAATTCTTTTATAGTTTATTATTTATTTTCTTTTTTTACTCTTACTTTACTTTTATAGTAACGTTAAAAATTTAATATTCATAAAGATAAAAAAATAACAATGTTCTGCATAATTTTTTTATTTTTCATTATGCTTAATGTAACTTATTTGCTTGCTGAAATCTGCGTATTTCTATAAGTAAAAAAACATTTCTTAAATTATTTATTGTTTAAAAGCTTTTATCGAAAAAGTTAAGAATAATAATCTTCTGTTCTTGGCATTGTATCAGATATTTTTAATCCAATTCCAACTGTTAAATGTAGGGGAGGGTAGCCTAAAGCGGGTAGGCATTCGTATCCCGCCGCATGGCGCGCAAGCACCGATAGATAAGTTTGCCGTGATTACCCGAATATTCACGAGTTTCAATCAGTCCCAGCAGAGCAGAAGTAAAGCGACATGGCGTAACCAAGCACAGAATAAGGAAATTAATAAGTATTTTAAAAAAACTCAAGTATGTAAGTTGTGGCTAGTCGAAAGCCGGCTTATTTTTTTTATTGTCAATATTATTATATTATTCAAACACTATTCCCCTATAAACTCCGATGTTAAATTTTTAAATTTTTTTAATTTTATTTAAGGTTATAATTTTTTTAGTAAAAAATATGCTTTTGGGCAAAGCGGGTAGGGCAAAACGGGTAGATACCCGCTTTGCCCTACCCGCGAAGCGGGTATATGAATCTCACAAATATATTTTATTTTTATTTTATAACCGTCGTTGAACAGCCGACCCAATTTCATGGGTTTACGCCTACTTACGTTTAACTCCGTAGCCTTGTAATTTTGAACCAATCCAGAAGACAAGGAAACTCCTGGATCAGTACCCCCAGAGGTGTTGATTTGTTGTGGGAACATGGAGGACTTTGAGACTCGACAGATTTAACGTGCATCAGTCACCATTTACTACACGGGGACTCTTCAGCCGGCGAGGATCGAACCCACGACCTCTTGGATATGGGCCCAGCGCCCTACCGACCAGGCTATCCCGGCCCTCACAAATATATTGAATCTCACAAATATATTGAGGCCCTTGAATATGCTAGAAAAAATAATGTAATTTTTGTATCGCTGCCTCCTCATACAACTCATCTCATGCAACCTCTGAACCGTTGCGTTTATGAACCGTTCAAAACATACTTTGAACAAGAAGTTTCTACTTTTCAACGAAACCATGTAGGTAGAATAATTACTCAGTACGACGTAGCTTCACTTGTTGGAAAATCATATTCAAAAGCAGCTAGTGCACAAAATACTGTTCAAGGATTTAAATCCTCAGGAATATGGCACACGAACCGACACATATTTAGCGATGCTGACTTTTTGCCAGTTAGCTGACAGACAGGGCAAAAGTTATTGAAAACACCAACGATAGCCCATCGCAGATCCAATCTACTGATGCTGGTCGTCTTTCCAATAATTCTGATTTCTCTACTTCTACATCTGTATTTGAAAACGTGGATCACAATTACTCTCAAGCTTCAAGGATTTCGCTACGACTCACAAACGGAGAAACTTCGTATGATCCAGCTGTTGAAGATGATCCTCCATGTTCTACGACAACTAGTGACAATTCATTTCAGCCAGTAGAAGAGCCATTGACACCTCATGTGAAGTCTTTGGATATTAGACCGCTACCAAAACTTACTCCGAACAAAACTTGTCGTAAACGTAAAACTCAAAGAGCTGGAGTCTTAACAAGTTCACCATTTAAAAATATGCAAATAGAAAAGGAAGAAAAGAAGAAACGCCTTAGTAACAATGCTGCTGTTCAAAAAAAAATTAAAAAAATCTTCCTTCGACTAGTAAACCAGGTAAAACTAAAAAATAAAGAGCTTCACAGAAAAAAATTTTAAATTAGTATTTTTGTCTTGTTTGTGGAGGGCCTTATGAGGACCCTCCGCTAGAAGATTGGATAGAATGTGGAGATTGTAAATAAGTTGTGCAAGCTCATGAAGCTTGCACAACTTATTCAGGAAGAGGGTCTTATTTTTGCGAACTATGTCAAGAATAACAAATCCTAATTTGAGACTGATAAAATAAGTCTAAAATTGTTATTTAAATGTTATTTTTAACGTTTATTATACGTGTGATTAAGGTTTCATTATTAATGTTTAAGAAAATTAATATGCACTTGTACTTGTAAAATCTATGGTGTTTACCCGCTTACCTTTTAGGGCAAAGCGGGTTTTTTCAGTGTTTTTTTATTTTTGATAATAAATAATCATAAAATTTAAAATAGCGCAATAAGCATTTCTTTATTTTAAAGTTCAAGATCTCTCTTATGAAATAAAATCAAAAACGCTGCAATAAAAGCCCAAAAACTACGACTTTTGAGAGTTTATTGTTAACCTACCTGCTTTAGGCCACCCTTCTAGGCTACCTGCTTTAAAGAAAAACTTCGTTTTGTTTAGTTCTATCCCCTGCTATATATATATATATATATATNATATATATATATATGGAACCGTTCCCATTCATTGGGATTGGGTATTGTTATTAACATTATTATCATAAATTTATTGTTTGGCATTTTTTTCTTTTTTTCTCAACAATATAATTTTCATTCATAGCTTTAATTTGTGCTATACATCACCAAGAAGAAAATAGCCTCTCTTTATGCACTTGTGAAAATTCTATTAAATGGCAAATTTGGAACATTTTTGCCAAGTGTATTTAGCAATTCGCACATAAGAATTATTTTCCAAAAAAAAAAAAAAAATCCAAATATATGATGGTAGCGTCTGTGAATAAATATTTTTTCCAGATTAAATTATAACATGCTGTATTGAATCAAACAGAAACTCATAAATTGTTCTATAAGTGGAACAAAAGCAAACTCATTTTTTCGCTATATATAAATTTTTTTCCATTCTTCTCAAAGACGTATTTTCCGTTCTTAGCCTCAATTTGCGCTATACATCATCAAGAAGAAAACAACCTTATATACATGTATCATACCTTTTGGCAACGGTTTTGAATTTTCGCCAGAAAGAAACAGCACCGAGATAATAAAAACCAACTTTTTCTTTTTTGGAGAATAAAAACTCATTCGAATATCATGGCAACTCTTGTAAAAAAACAACTCGTTTGGAATTTGAGAAAATCATTCTAACTACAATCATCTTTCGAATTCTCTGTATTCTTTTTTTTTTCTTAAAGCATTTTTCAAAGAAGAAATGTTTTTCCAAAACATTTCTTCTAAGAGATCTCCCTCAAAGAAAATTTCTTTACTTGATTTTGTATTCTAAAAGGGCATAAAAACAGTGTTTAATAAGGGTATATTTATTAACATTTGGAAGGAATGAAGTTTTGAAGTTTTCCTTTTCCCGTCCTTGTCTTTGTATCGATCTTTAAATGTTGTTAAAGCTAAGGAATCTTTAAAGCAGATTTGATTATGCTTGCATATATTTAACGCCTATTAAGTTACTTGATTAAGAGCTTTCTCCAGTATCACTGTCTTTAGAAGCAATAAAACTATTAAATCCCTCAATTTGTTAAATTATAAAGTCGTGAAAATATTTAAGACATTATAAAAATAATGTTTTGCGGAAATGTTTCGAGATTTTTAATGAGCGCATGCATCGATAAGGTCTAGATCTAGAAATTAGATTATTATCTAATTTATATTTGATTACTCTTGTTATTCTTTATTAAATCAGATACAATTCTTATTTTTGTACAACTCCCAAAGTGTTAGTGGATAATGTTCCTATGATTCTGCCGCAAGCTTATTTATAGCAAATTAAGGATTGCTCATTTTAATTTATTTTATCACAGACATTCAACAGCCGACTATTTTTTACTATTTTTACGATGATCAATGTTCAATTGCAAAGCCTTACAATATTTAACTCAACTCGGAAGACAAGGGAACTCCACATTGTGACAAATTGGTCTTAATGGAGGACTTTTGATAGAACATCTCTCAGAAGGCCTTTGCATGGTTTACTATAAACAATATATCCAATTCTTACCGTCCGAACGTTGTTAAATATATCTTATTTTTTCTCTACTGCGCAATTTAGCATCCTGACTGTTGTAATTTCTTATTTCTCCTCTACTGCGCAATTTAGTATCCTGACTGTTGTAATTTCTTATTTCTCCTCTACTGCGCAGTTTAATGTTCGTTCTCTTTGGACTACTAAGATGATCCATACAAGATCCTCTCTCTTGTAAGAGGTGTTTAATTAGCGCGCATTTACGTTAAATGGTGAGGAAAATCACGTGGAAACTTCCATGCGTAGCCCAAGGCCAAGAAGGACGTAAGCCATGATCAGTCTACCACTGGTAATATTTTTTCGTCAGTATACTGATAAAAGCGAGCAGGGAGCATAATTATTATCAACCATGCATCCCTTGAATTCAAATTTTTGTCACCTCATTAGGAGGTGAGCGATATATTTCCTTACCCACTGTGACTCTAGGATGGCTCATTGAAAGTAATGATCAATCGGTGTGAAATACGTTGTAAATTCTGTTATAACAAAGTAAAAAACAGCCCTCATATAGCTGAAGAGCGCAGATTAAACACATTTTAAATATTGTCAGTCAAAAATGAAATACTTTTACTGATATTCATAGTTTGCTTACTTTAAAAAATTCCAATAAAAGTAAAAAGTTGAAACATTCTTGTTCATGAAATTCTTTTGATAGGTATTTCACTCTTGGTCGAAGCGACCTAAAGTGGAAATTGCTTTAATAATAGCAACCCTTCCTTACAAGCATTTTACTGGTTAATCTTATTTTTAAATTACTTTAAATTCATAATTAGAATATATAATTTTACGTTAATGCGCGGAAAAAAAACTCTAGTAAAATTATCGTTCTACATGGTAATTACGTAAGTCTAGTAAAAAAAAAAAGAAAAAAAAAACATATTTCTGGTTATTATAAACCAAAATATACATTATTTATACCATTGAGTTAGTTTTTAAGTTCAAATACAAAACCCAAATGCCATATAAACAAAACAAAATGCAGTACATGGCTAATTTATTAGACGCACTATAAGATTCTATGTAAAATCATAATTATCAGGTGATACTATACAGCTTTATTGCTTTTACGCTACTGAAACCAGTTTGCACTCGTTTATGTTCGTGTATCAATTGGATAACTTAGGCGATATATAATATAAATTCGACCATTGGATAAATTATATTATACAAATATATAATGTTTATTATATCAGGTATTATATTAGTATATTATAATAATTAGACCAAATTATTAGACACCCTGTAGTGCTTAAATAATGACATGTTTTGCACGAGTTTATTTGCAACATTTTTATATTTAAACATACTTGTAATGGGTTTTCATACAGGAGATTTTTTATATACTTTCTATTCGTATTTATTTTTAACGTATTGCATTACAATGTTAACCAATTGATACACGAACATAAAAAAGTGCAAACCGGTTTCAGTCGCGTAAAAAAAGCTGTATAATAGCACCTAATAATTAAGATTTTAAATAGAATCTTATTGTGCGTTTAATAATTTGGCCAGTGACAGTAGTCAACAAAGCAAGTTTAATTGGTTTTTAAATCTATTGAATCGACCGTCATTAATTAAAGTTAGTTTTTAATCTGAATCATTTAAAGCATCCACGCAAGGAGACAAAAATTTCTGTTGAAAGTCACCGTAGAGTATAATAATTGCGTAACAGCAACAATATAATCTTGGTTAATTGAACCAAAATATATGGTATTTAAATCATTCATTTGGTAATTTTTCCCTTCATACTTCTGATTTTCAAAATTCTAATTCTTGTTACCATTTTTACAGTAAAAGATATAAAACTGAAAAGTAAATCTAACCGAATTACTGGTTTTAAAGCCACGCTCTAAGAAATCATGAAAAATTCCAAATTTTACTACATTTACTAAATTTCATCACATATTATAAAAGTACATTTTAGTGTTCACTTTGATAAATTCCTTACCAAAGCGCTTTAATAAAAATTACCGAGCTTCTTATTGTTCTTATAGAGCCAGAAACGCGACAAATTTTATCATATTCTAGTATTTTTGACAATACTTTTTTTCTCGGTGTATAAAAAATAATGAGGAAACTGTATTTTTCTTAGAAATTAAAACCATTGTCTTATATTTTTTATTAATATAATTAAGTAATGAGGAAACTGTCCTTCTCTTAGTTAAAACCATTGTCTTATATTTTTTATTAATATATTTTAACATTTATTAGGATATTTTTCAAGTACGATAAGCTGATATTTCTTTCAAGGATTTTTTTTTAAGATAGAAAGGTTTTAATCATGAGTTTGAGCTAGCTTTTACAATTAAATTTTCGTTTTTATAACTATTATTCCTTAGTAACCATATTCTTAATTAAGCTCAATTAAGGCAAAATTATTTTGTGATATAAAATCTTTAGAACCAAAGTTTTTTGACAATTACAGAATTCCCTATACTAAGGAATATCTCATAAATGTCTCTTTATCAGGCGTTTCTTTCATTTTTCTGTTTGATTACACTGCAAAAGGTTTACATGAGAATCTACTAAAATTAATTAATCAGGAGTCTCATATAAATAACATACAATTAAAAAAGCAAAGTTTCTAGTAAGATACAGAAAAATATTCATAGGAGGCCTAGTTATTATGCATAAATAAAATACTTAAAACTAAGTAAATTATTTCCTGACCTCAAGGTATTAATATTTATTCTTTCTGCTTGATTACACTGTAAATTTTTTTATATAAGAGTCTATTAAAAATAATTAATCAAAAGTCTGGTATAAAATTACCTCGAATTGAAAACTGATAGAATTTGTTAATGCACAGAAAAATATTCACAGGAATCTCTTTAATTTCACTGTAATAAACTAAGTAAAATTTTATAAATTACTTCCTGGCTTTAAGATATTATACCTTTTCTGGTTCTGATACCTACTATTACATTAGAGGAATTTTCAGATTGGGGAGCCGAACCCCGGATGAAACCATGGGTGGTGAATACTCTACCCACCATGCAAAATGAACGGATACTTAACTTAACAATTTTAGATTTCTGAAAAAAATTTCCTTTAAAGAAATGAACAGGAAGAAACTTGTATTTATTTAACACGGCTATCGAGCTTTATATACAATTGTACAAGAACTTAATATTATTTTTTTCTCTATGTGTCTGTATATTTATAGAATTTGTTTAAAGTGCACTAGGAAGGTTTCTACAATTTAATTAATTAACACCTTTATTTAGTAAGCGGAAAAATACATAACATACTATTTAAATATATTTCATGTTTATGAGGACCATGACAAATTATTTCGACTATAAACAAAACTGGTTCATGGTTGTAGATTTTAGTGATTAACACAGTTCTTTAGAATTTATATTCTTTGATCATTTACTTGGAATTACTTGATCACCATATTCATCTTTTGATATTGTATTTGAGCCTCCAGGGCAATAAATTCAAGATATCCATTAAAAGTTCATAGCCGTTACAGGCTTTTGAAAGTTTGAAGAAACTAAAAGATGTTGCGCACAGTTTAAAGCTTCTATAACTTTAAATATCAAGTTTAATCTCACGCTGAAAATCAATAATGAAAGAAAATGCTTGTGTGGTATCAGCTTGTTGTATTAGGTGCTCAGAAACTAAATGTTCCAATTTCAGTAGGGATTATTGAGAATTTTTGTTAAAAAATGACTTGCAAATTATTCGCCTCATATACCGCGAGCTATTTTTAACTTACCATTTATACTTTATTCCTTTTAACTACTCCCACTTAAAAGAAAAATGTTAGAATGCTCTACAAATATGTATTTCTATAATTGAAAAGATTTAAATGAAAAAATAACGACGCATTTTTGTTTCTTTTGAATAAACAAAGAAGCCCAGATGCTTAGAAAGTTTGAAAAGCGAACCTTATGTGGAAACAATTTATTTTAAAGTCTTTTGTATTCTGAACGATATGGTTTAACATTCATTGGTATTTCATGATTTATAGTGGATTTGTAATTTCGTATTCTTTAGATCAATAACGTATGAAACTTGAACATTATTTGAAAACGGTTTATTTTAAAATGTTAGAATTTTTCAACAAAATAGTTTTGTATTCATTAGTATTTAATGATTTGTAGTGAGTTTATGCGTGAACTGTATCAAATATTTTTGTTCCTTTAATTAATATGGCGCTTAAAAGTAGAGTATTAATTAAAAAAATAAAACATTAAAAAAAAGTTTTTTCAATCGAAATAACTTTGTTGTATTACAAATTCGTTTGTATTTTATGGTTTATAGCAAGTTTGTGCCTGAGCGTTACTAATTTTCACATTTTTAAAATCAGTATAACGTAACTAACTTAATGTTAACTCTCTTTATCCGGGATGAATAAAATAAAAAAATCAATTAATTAATATTGAATAACACTACGAAGTCATGTACAAAGCTTAATAGGCATATATACCGACAACAATTGATGAAAGAACCAGGTAGGGGACATTTATAGGGGTATTTATGAATTAATGAAAATAACAGTAATCAACGTGAATATGTCCTATCAAAATGGATACTGTTTAATGAAGTGAACTGTTTTTGGTTTCACTTTAATCTTAACTGATGTACATTAATTTTCAGTATGCTTGCATGATTTTTATTTTCAAATTAGGTAGCGTCTAATAAAATGGTAAAAAATAGTTGAAGACTAATTTTTTTCCTTCTTATCCTGATCATAGTCTCACTCATCTGGTTCTTCCACAAATTTCCTCAATTAATAAAGTTAATATAATTTCAATTTTTTTCATTATTATTATTATTTGTTGCCCTTTTTGGTGGCTTAACATCATTAAATGAAGCAAACTTGTTTTTTGTAGGACATCCCATCAGAATACAGATTAACTGTGTTCAGCGTCGTTTCACATGATGCTGTTTGCTCAAGGCCAACATATGATAGTCAAGATTTACCCCCATCAAGTATTTTTCTCCGGTACATAATCCTTTCGAGGGACAGTAAAACACTTATTATCGCAGTATCAATATTAAAGCTGCTTAGCATTGATGCAGTTTTAATAATCACCAAATATCTATATACATATATTTCTCTTACACGGCGACAAAAAAAAGCATCATTACAGCTCCCCGAGTGGCAACGCTGGAAAATCGACCAATGATTACCGCTAAAAATGTCACATGCTAAATCTAGGTGAGGTGGCTCAACATATAGCGCTTTTAAAACCGGAAAATTAACCTTAGAGAGCATTCTCACCGAATGTGTTCTCTTCCGAAATTCACCCTATCAGTTACGGCAATCTCATACTGTTAAGCTAGGCAGAAATGAGTAGTCTTTGCCTCGATAGACCTCTATTTTAGTATTTTGTTGATAGATCTCTATTTTAGTATTTTGTCGAAAGCGCTTTTTTTCACGAATTTATATATTACGAATTTATTTGACAATTTTTGATTTATATCACGAACTTATTTTGGAAATTCACTTATTTCAATTTTTAATAGACTTAATTACAGCCGCTTTAAAGAGATATCAGTTTTAGAAATTTTACCTTAAGATTTTATACTATAGCACATTTCTAATAGGTTTAACGAATTACATGTCATTTATTTGAATTCAAATTTATTTTAATAATTTAGTACTTATTAAAAAGATTTAATTTTAGAAAAAAATTGTTATATGAATTTGAATGATTGTTTTGAATTTTTAGAATTTTGTGCCTTTGCAATGTTCCCAAGTTAGTAGCAAGCGAAGCGAGCTTGGTTTGCGAAGCAAACCATATAAGATTGCCAAGCAATTTTTGGGGATTGGCGAGCGTTAGTGAGAAGGGGGCTCAGCCCACTAGTATCAATATAATACTTTATAGTTATATTAGTATATTTGGAACTTATTATATAACCCTTCAACATTTGATTTTCCTGCAAATTTTTAGAGTAACAAATATAATTCTTATAAAACCTTGATAAGGATTTTGAATCATGACCATTTCCTTATCTGATTTTTAATTTTCTGTTTAAAATTTTTATAAGTAGTGGTGGAAACAATTTCCTTTAATTCTAATTCATCAAAAAATTAATACACTATTTTTGATACCGCTGGAAAATATTTTCTGAAACTGCAAAACACACGATGAAGAATTCTAATTAAAACTGCATCAATTAGCATAATACTAGTAGTACATCTTAGTAAAATTAATTAAGCGTCAACTGCGAATAGCGATTTTCATGGTTTCCCTGCACGAATATTGCATTAACTTTTCCTCTATTAACATTGCTTCTCAGCACTTAGCTTATTTTCTTATGTCAATTAATGCATGTTATCAATATTAATCAAGCATTGGTAACAATAATAATATAGCAAATAATAATATTCTCAAAATAAATATTTTTTTCCTTTAGCTTTGCTTCTTAGTAGATAAGTTATTCTTTTATATCAATTAATACTTATTATCAACATTAATTAAGCATCATTGTTTTTTACATATTCCCAAAAGGTGTGTCACCGAAACCTAGGGTATCGTGGCTCATTCCAAGAGTTAGCACTTTTTCAAATCCTGATTTTTTAAAACTGTCATTATATTTATTCTAAATATCAAACTATCATTTATTTAATATTTTGTTTATCTTTATGAAATTAAGTAAAATAACAATAAAAATTCCTCGAAATTTTAAGGAAAATTTTCTTACAATAAAAATATATTGAATAAATTATGAAAAGGATATGCATTTATAAAAAGTTGCATTATTTTTTCTCGCCGAGCTTTTCAAATCGATATAAAATGATAAAATCCTGGAATAAAGAAGTTTCTTTGATAACCAATTATCAATTTTTATTACAGTTTTTTTCTCTTCAAAAACTGTAATTCAGCGTACGCTCTTTGTTTTCAGCTAATGCATACACCAAAAACAAATTTAGAATTAGTCTAGATGATACTTAAGGCCTACGAATTCAATTATTTGCCATAAATCCTATCTAATACCTTAAAATTCGCTGTCCATTTCTAATAAAATGATGACTGAATAAATTTCATTCTTTCCATCAAATATGATCAAAATAATTTATATTTTTTTCGTTAGTATATTCACGTCTGCTTGTTTTGTTTATTTACTTAAGGTTCCACCACGAAAATGCTCGATCATTTAGGGTTATGTAACCGTAAAAAAATTGGGGAGCACTGTTTTAAGTATCTCTCCTGAATCAAGTTGATTTTTTTTTTATACACTCTCAGAAATTATATTCTTACTTTTGATGATTCAGCAATCATTAAGCTGTATTTCGTTTATTTTTAGAATCGCTTCGTCACGAAATCATTTGATTTATAACAAAAATCAAACTATCAAATATATGGTGAAAGTGTTTCCTTAACTCGGAACCTCATCGCAGTGCATTGTGAGAGATTGTGCTACTGTCTTATTTTCTACTTGTTTTACTTTCGTTACTTTGTTGACTCGGTGTATGGTGGTCAGGGAAATGACCTCATGACAGAAAGGTCTTGGGTTCGAATTCTGATCAGAGGTATAGGTTTTATTTTAGGAATAGAGGTACAGGATTGAAGCCCCTGTTGTTGTTGTTGTAGTTCATTTACGTCGCACTAGAGCTGCGCAATGGGCTATTGGCGACGGTCTGGGAAACATCCCTGAGGATGATCCGAAGACATGCCATCACAATTTTGATCTTCCGCAGAGGGGATAGCAACCCCGCTTTGGTAGCCCGACGACCTGCACGCGAAGTCGAGCACTTTACTGTAGAACAGTTTAACGAGGACCAATACCACACACCCTCGGTCCCTAAGCAGACTGATCCAAGTGGTCACCCACCCGCACACTGACCGCAGCCAGTGGACAAAAGCTATTTTATACTTTCGACGAAATGTTCACACGGAGCATATACCAGGAAATGACTTTGTGAAATTTGAGTATCCGTTTTTTACAGTGTAGAGGTTGGTTTTTTCATCCTTATGTAATGCATATATTATGATTAAAGTAGAAAATCTGGCTGTTGTAAATAAATACAATCGATTATTAAGAATAACCAAATTGTTTGGTATATATGATAAATTAATTACATTAACTTGTTAAGATTAATTATTGCCTATGAAGTTTAATGATCTATTAGGCATAATTTATTGAAATTTCAGGTCTCATGTAATTTTTAAATGCTTATGATGTGATGATAATAAATATTAAATCTATTTAAAAAAATAAATCATCACTTGAAGTACAGTTTTTTGTTTATGCTTTAATTTAAAACAATAGCTTTAAAAGTTCAATTTATTTTATTCATGTATCATCATATCTATCATGAATGAGAATTCTTTAAAATTATGAAATCATAAATTTTATTTTCGCTCCACTAATCTAGATTTAATAAATTGTATAAAAGTCGAAACAGCCCGTGTATTGATTTCATTGCATTTACTTAACAAACATTGCAGCAAAGCTACACATTCTATTAAATTTAACATTCACGTTATAAAATTATTATTTTGACCACAATTGACTCAAAATTGAAATATTTTTTTAAAGCATATAACTTTAGTAGTAAGAAATTTCGCGTATTAAATCAAATTACAAATTGCAAAGCACTTTTAAGTTAATTATTATTTTGACCACAGTTCTTTGTAGCTATTAATAATAGCCAGTAAATGTGAAAAACTTTTGACAGATTAAACTGAAAAACAATTTTTTTTATTTCCTGTTGCATATGAATTTTTTTTAAAGGACTTGCTATTTTTGATATTTAATATTTTTTTTAATTTAATATTTTTGATATTTTATATTTTTGATTGATATTTTTGATATTTGATATTATTTGAGATTTGATAATTTCATGTCAAAGATTTCAAATATACTACCGGTTTCTCTCCTTAAGCTGTAGTTTTTTTAAAATGACATTTTTAGTCCATTTTCTGTCGAAATGTACAAGTTTAGAAACATCATACAGAGGGTCGCATAAATGGTTTGACAAACTTTTATAGGAGTTAGGAGATATCTTCAGGAGAAAAATGTCAAAGAAACTTAATCCCGGAAATGTCGTCATATTCCATAATGGATTCCTTTCCTTTTAATGAATTCCCTATAATGAATTATCTCTTAATTGGCTTAAAAGCAGGTTATAACAGGGAAACGCTCCTAGCTGTGTATGACGACATTCCCGGCATAAGTGAGTCCCCAGTGTTAGTCACTTTAACTGACTTCTTAGTTATTATTAATAATAACCTGTGACTATTAATATTGACAGATTAATTACATTTTCATATGATTTTATAGCAGTCGTAGAGTAGCCGACCCAATTTTTGGCTTTACGTCTACTAATGTCGTAGCCGTAGCCTTGTAATTTTAAACTCAATCCAGAAGACAAGGGAACTCCTGGATCAAGTATTGGGAGAAATTTGCCTTTCATGGGAAATTTTGGACTGAACTAACCAGCACTTGCGCTATATATGGATTAAAACCATGAAAACCTCCTACTGTTAGCCTTACGGCAAGAGAACTATCACCCATAATCCGTCTACCACTGATGATATTTTACGTCCGTATTATGGTCAGTGGGGGTCGGGTGCGAGATACGTATCGACCAGCCATCGTTGAGATTCAATTGCGGTTTACCTCATTGGAAGGCGGAACGCTATATCCTCTGAGCATCCACGGATCTGATTAATTACATTTACCTTAACATATACTTATAAATTCATTTTTGTCACTCTTGATCTGTTTACTATAAGGCTATGGTACGGCAGAGGCATTCTGAGCTCATGTACTTTTCACCATAATTCGATCCGGAATTCATTGCAGTGTCCATTTTATCGCATTTTGTCAATAAATTAACACTGAATTGAAGTTTCAGCATTTTTGTAAAATATTATAGTCAAAACCTTTCTTTTTAGAATTTTCATTGTTGGATATATCGGAGAAACGATACTGATTTTAAATTTCAATAAACTGAAATAAATAAACTGTCTGATTTGAAAAAATAAGGTTTTAGGTTTTCTAAGAATAAGGTTAAGGTTTAATTGAAGTTTAACAATATAATGTACGTTACGAAAAAAATGATTTTTTAAAGTTTTTCTTTGTATAATTTTTAAAACTAGTTTTATTCATTTTTTAAAACAATACGAATAAAAGTCTTAAGGTCTGTTAATTCCGTTTTTTTTTTAAAGTTGCGTTTAAGAATTACAGATTCAAAACTATCTCAAACTCATATGTCATTTTCTGCCTTTTCTTACAGTAATATTTCATCTTTAAGGACATATTTTCAATAATGTTTTTTTTTTGTCAGATGAAATTCATTGCATAATTGTTTTTTGCAAATCAAGTCATTTATTATTTTAAATTCAACAATTTACTTATTGGCATATTTTAGAAAAAGAAATTCAAAGATATAACAGTTTTAGAAAATGGATTAATGTAAAAAATTGATATGTATTGAAACTTAACATAAATAATTATTTTCAGAATAAATTAGAATAGTTTCATGAATGACTCACAGGGAAATAATTATGAAAAGTGCATAATATGATATATTTGAGGCATTTAAAATTCTATTATGTGTTATATGAATCATTTCATAGATTATTATTTATTGCAATAAATAAAATTTTTAACACCAAATGATAGTTATATATTAAAGTAAACTATGTGTTAATGCTGTTAATGGATCTGTGTGGAAATTATTTCTCTTAGTTTTTATTCTTTTCAATTTTGTTTTCAGGTTATCTTTTTTTTCTGTTTATTTACCAAAAAAAGATAAAACTTTTACAACTCAAAACATACTCGTTTTTTCAAATATTGAAGAAAACAGGAAAAAATTAGAATTGCTGAACAATAGAAAAGCAATTAATATTTTTCTTAAAAAATATTCTTATTATTTTTGATCCAAATAGGAAATATAATTAATTATTTTCGTTTCTTTTTGATGAAAGTTTGAAGAAAGTTGAGTAAAACAAAGAACTCTGATGTTCTTTGAAATTTTTCATAAGTACCGAGCACAAAAAATACATTTATTTTATTTTTATTTTGAGGCATTACTTTTGATTACGGTGATATGTTTCTTATATTTCAATTTAAAAAAAAAATCTTGTATTTTGTTTGCATTCTCTCTATTCTTTTTCATGAAATCAAATGAAAAAATAAATGAATGAGAAGTACAAATGGGATTATCTTTCGGGATATGCGTTTTGTTATAAAAACTTTTCCATTATCTGCTGTAGAAAGAGCATAAATTTTAATGATAGTTTTTTTAATAAGTGTTATGAATATTAATATTATATGATGAAATATCTAGTTGAATATAAGTTTAGAAAGGTATTCATTTATGCAGCATTTTCCTTTTTATGTTATTTCTCAGGAGAGGCAAAAAAATGCTTGTTTGATCTCAAAAACTATCCTTTTCATTTTAAAATTTTATCTATTTTAATCTAACAATTGATTGTTGAATTTTCTTTTTCGAATTTCTCACATGCTTTTAATTTTTAGTGTAATAAAGCATACTATTTCAATATTCTCAGAAATAAAACTCTCGCTTTCGATAATTCAGGAATTATTGAGTTTTTTTCGTTCATTTTGAGAATCATTTTGTCAAAAAAATCACATGATTTGCGACGAATCGTGAACTTTCAGAGATATATGGCGAAAATGTTTCCTCAACTCGGAATCTCATCGCAGTGCCTATTGAGAGATTATTCCAGTATTAATTCTGGTTTGTTTTACTTTTGTTACACCTTAGACCCGATTGTATGGTGTGCAGGTATGACTTTATGTCTGAAAAGTCCAGGGTTCAAATCCCGGTCAGAAATATGGATGTTCTTTTTTCGTCGCTTCGTACCATCTTTTTTTCCGTATAGTAGGAGCAACAATGGCTCTCCTAATATCGTGGCCCTGAAAAATTGGTCAACATAGTTGACCTTCTGATACACGAATAACGAATATCAATATAAATGGATGGTCATTGGAAAAAAAATTCTCTTACTTTTGACGAAATTTGTTTCCTCGAAGAACTGATAGTTATTTCCTCACTTTGACAAAATGTTCACTCAGAGCAAATACTAGAAAACAGTTTGAACAAGCTCAACTAGAACAAAAACGAAGAAAGTTTTGTGAAAATTGAGTATCCATATTTTACAGGGAACAAAATCATTAATTTATACATTTTAGATTTATGTTTGAAATTTTTGCTGCAAAATTTTTTTTTAAATACAATATTTTCTTCTTCACATTTTTAAAATTTTTTTAATCGGATATTTCCCAGTACCTTTCTTAGATTAAATTTAATGCAGCTATTAAAGTAAAAGTAAACGTAAACTTTACTAATTATTTTAATTTTAATTTTTCAGTTAAACATCTAATTTAATATTGTGAAGAATGTTTTGTAGTATTTTACTTTAAAGATTCCTTTTTCCAAATGATAAAAGTATTCAAATGTATAGGAATTTTTTTAAAGAGGCTTCAATTTCTAATATATTTTATTTTCTAAAATATATTTTATCCCATGTAATATATTTTATTTTATATAATATAATTCATTCTATTTCATTTTATTCTATGTAATATACTTAATTCTTATAATTGAGGATTGTTAAAAGGGACAACAATAGTTATTGGCTTTTTTTTCAACTTTTGTAACTAAGGTGAAGTTAGTTGTGAGTAGAAATTTAAATTTATAAATTTTCGGAACTTCTTAATGAGAAATAAAAGCATGGTAAAAATTACCAGAATAAGGTAAAATTTATTATGATTCTATCTCTATTAAAGCAATAAAATTTTGGTTTTCTTGCCGTAGTGCTTTAGTAAAGATTTTGGTGAAATTACCAATAAAATATGGTCTTATATGAAATAAAATTTGGTAAATGAGGTAAAATTTGGTATTTTCATCATGATTCCTTTGAGCAGGACATGTAAACTGTTTATTCGGTAAAATTTACTTTTCAGTTTTGTATCTTTTATTTAAATTCAATTTCGCATTTTTTTTCCTTGGGGAAATAAAATCAATAACTTTTAAAACCAGAATTCCATTTAAATCGGCTACCATAGGAGCGGTAAAATTACCAAATGAATGGTTTAAATACCGTATATTTCGGTTTTCATTACCAGAACTATTGTTTTCTTCTATTGGAAAAGCCATTACCATACTGTACGGGAATTTTTACCATGCATTTTTTTCTCTATGTATTAAGATTTTAAAAGATATAAATAAACTATTTTAATTAATAATGCTTGATTTAGTCGGTTTAGAGGCAATTTAAACTTGGTTTATAATCTACTTTGCTTGACTTATATGTTATTTTGGGATTGGTATTTTAAAATTTAGTAATGTGCTTTTAAAGTGAAAATTATTAAAGCACTTAGAATATATACTTCCTCAAAAATAGCCTAATTACAAATTGAATGATTAAAAATAAGTATAAGTAGTTCATTCATTTCATTTAAATATAGGTATTGAATGTCTTGAGTCAACATATTAATAGTCAAAATTTGAATTATGAAGAATGTCTAGATTGAAATGCACAATTTTTCCCTTTCTGCAATAATATATGCTTTTTTTTCTTTGAATTTTCCTTTCATCTTGCAGATGTTTCGGAAACTTGTAAAATACTAATCTAGAAACAAAACTACGCAGCAGTTTAATGTAAATAGATTCTCTTTGTGACTTATCTCTAAGCTATTTGACTTTCAGTATACAAAGCGAAACTCATCAGCTGTGCTTTTTTACTGGTCTTATATTTCAACAGAAAAATACTAGTTAATTGAAATTACTTTTATAATGAATTAATTTATGTTAAGCAGTTCCTTATAATTCGATAAAAATATACACGTCTTTCAAACTCTTTTCTTCAACCATCGTTATGAAAAATTTCACATTGTGCAACACTCTTTGGATAAGATAGCAATTTTTTAAAACTACTTTTCGCATCACAAAATCTCGACTTCAGTAAGGGATTTGAAATATAAAGATTTAAGATGCCGTAGGTTATGAAGATTATGCTCTTAAGTATATTTTTTTCCTTTCCCCCATTTACCAAAGTTTACGAGAGAAAATAAAATCCTTTGATAGTTACTGTTAAAAAATGCTGCATCATAAATGCCCAGTCATTAATGTTTATTTCCTCTCAGTATTTTGGGCACATATCATTTCTAAATAAAGTGCGTAACTTTAAAGTAACAAAATTATTTAAAAACTTTTAGTGTTTTAAGAAATATTAGAGACTGAAGATTGTTTTTTTCGAAATTTCTGAAAACTGTTTTATTTCCCAGGATCCTCCCAGCTAAAAATTAACTGCAGAAATTCTACAAAAAAAAAAAAAAAATGCAGTTTGAAGACTGTGCTGATTTGGCCAGTTCCGCTACAGAATTTTTGAAGTGGAAACACTGCGAAATTACTGCAGATTCTAAACTGCAGTAACTTTGTAGTATTACAAACCTCAAAATTTTTACAGTAAATATTCAGAATATCTGTATTTAGTGGTGCCATCTATCGTGAGTGATAGGAAATACAATATTTTTTGCGTAATTTTTTTCGCTTAAAAAATGCACAGATAGGAAATGTCAAAATTATTATCAACACCACCGTCAGCTCCTCTTGATGCCCTGGAATCATGTTTTCATATGAATGCTAATTCCCTTATAAAAGACATCCTCACAACTTCTCCGTAATGCTTGGAAATGCATTTTACCCTGGTTTGACAAGGGTTTTATTGTTTTGTTGTTTTTCATCTCTATTTTTATAACTCGACTACTGAGTTTTGCTTCGTCTTTTTCAAGCTCTGTTTCGCCCCTTTATTTCCCATTTTTAGTTGGCAACTTTACGCTTTGTATTTCAAATCGCCTTTGTTTCTTCTCATTCACGTGTGGCAAATCTTGAAAATGGGCACCCATTTTTGAGCTCTTGAAACATGTCGATTGTTATGTCCAATCCGTATATTTTTTAAGTGAATGAAGTATTTTAACCAACTAATATCTTATTGCTTCAGTTTCTTGGTATTGTTTATTTAACACTTGAATTGATTAGAGCGATTAATTAAGCATAATGTATATTTTTATAATTGCATAAAAATAATTTTTTACAGCTAAGCCGATGAAAGAAAAAAAAAAAACTCCATTAAATTTATTGGAACGATGAATCATACAGTATACACTTTATTTAAATGGTATTAAAGCTAATTTTACATTCATAATATATGTTTATACTTATTTATACCTATATTCATTTGCATTTCAGTTCAATTAATAAAACTTACAATTTTTCTAATAATTTAATTAATTAATATCAATTACTATTTTCATAATAATTTAAACTATTAATATTAATTAATTAATTTTTATTAATATTAACTACAACCAGAAATTTATTTTTTATTTCACGAAATTTAACAATTGAAATGAATTTCTTAAATCTCAAATAATAATAAAATATCCTTGCAATATACGTCTCAAAATCGAAACACATAAATTTTACTAGCAAGCATAATAAATTGAGTGTAATGAAATATTCTAGGATACTAATAATATATGATGAATAAATTACAAGTTATGAAAAAGTCACGTGAAAACAGTTGATTCCTTTTGTTTTTAAATGACTAATCAAATCAAAAGTTTCCCAAAAACTTTTCCATGTTTAATATACGCTAACTTTCTGGATAGGGCAATGGAATTTCGTTAAACTTACAAAACCCTTGAATATCTCAGGTTCCTGGGATAATTAAGTGGTTTTCTTTTTTGTCATGATATTTGCTACGTTGGATGATACCATAAACTTCCAAACAAAGCTTTTATGGATCCAAACATTTATTGCATAGCATTTCTTTTATCGCACTTTCTAGAACTGATTAGAAAAAGTTTCCGCATCTGAGTAATAAAAAAGTTATTGCATAAAATATTTCGGCATTATTTTTTTTTTTTTTTGCTCTGTAAGAACATAATGTAAGCAAATTATTATTTTTTTTCCGGATTTTTGAAAATAAAACAGTTTTGTTCCATAAATATTCCAACTTTATTTCATCTTTATAGGAAAAGTACTAAATTGGATCTGGCAGGAATTTTAAATAGGTAATTTCAAAAAAGAAATCATTTCAGTGAATGATTTTAATTTGCAATATTATAATAGTGTTTAAACATTTTGTTGTAAAGTGTAATTTTAAGAATTGTAAAGTGTAACTATAAAGCGTAATATTAAGAAAACTATAAACATCGCTAAGCGTTTCTCTTATTAATATTTAAAATTAGGTATGTTTTTGGCGTATGAAGCAAAATAAAATTGGTATAATAATTGGGATTACGTGAATCATTTCGATATTAAAATTTTTATTATCTTTGAATTTCTGCTTTTAATTAGTAACGTATTAATCAAACCACTTTAAATTAATGAAAATGTTTTAAAAATATTGAGAATTTTTTAGAACGATTTAAAAAAAAGCGATGTACATCGTACTACGAAAAAAAACAGAAAATTTATATTTTAATGTTATTTTGTTTTCGAACGCATTCAGTTAAATTCAGAAAAGCATTTTTATTAATAAATAAATCACCGAATTATGATGCATTAAAATTTAATTAATCTTACGTTTTAGAATATATTCAGCTAAACTGTATGAATCGGATTTTTTAAACAAAATTCTGAACCATAAAATATTTTAGATTGTTGGTTTGGTTGATTTTACGTTTTTGAATGCATTCTGTTATACTTTATAAAGCATATTTTTATAAACAAAGCTCGGAGTTGTAACGTATTAAAATTATATATTGTTCTCAGTAAATGCTTATAAAGAGCATTTTTTAATACAAATTTTCAATTGTGGCTTATTAATTAAATTTTAGCTTACTTGAAATCTTAAAATTTTCTAAGCAAAATAAAAGTTTTAAAATACTATTTTCAAACGGATATTGTGTTACAGATTATTCTTTTTATTGATTTGCAACAGAGTTTTAATGGTTTGCTTAGCTTTTATTGCATGAGGAGATGTAAGCAATTTTTTCAGATTGACTTTTTTGAGTGTTTTCACGAAGCTGTGAATTATTCCATAAGTAAACGAAAAATATGTTTTAGAAAATTTAATGGGTGTTTTTGATTTGTTTTTAAAATGGGTTAGTTTTTTATTTAATTCTTATCCATGAATAACAGTGATGAAGCGATTAACAATCTGGTTTGTTTTTAAGAATGATGCATTACTGATTCTTCGTCAACCTTTGACTACAAATTACCTTGCAGTGTTTTCTGTTTCCTTTACTAGTGGACACTTCTGTAATGGCTGATCTGGAAATAAATAAAGAAAAATTTTGGAATTAAGGTCAAAATTGTATAGCATTATGACTTTGTAAAAGCAATGACAGCCGTAAAACGTAAAATTGGAAGGCACTTTATTTCAAGTTAGCAATAAAGCTTTCATATATAAATTAAAAGGTAAGTTAACTCCAACAGAGAGTAGAAATAACGCTTTTTGAAAAATAACATGTTTTATAATTTTATTTGTTAGTAACAAAATTTAATATGTTACGTAATGTAATGATTAGTTCGTTTTTCGTTTGGTTAGTAGTACCCTCTAGATCTCTAGAACTGAGCTGTTTCATCAGATACGATTTGGGTAAAGAGAAGTCCTGTATACAAAGAGAATCAATTTCAATCTTGAGAGAAAAAATCAAATATTTCTTCGATATGTAAAAATTCAGAATTCGATAATTTAAACTTTGAAACAGGATATTTTACAAGGACGAAAATATTGTCAAAACTATCAAAATATTGTAAAATGTAACGCTAAATTTAAATTATTAAACTAGTTTAATAATTATTAAATTATTAAACTAGTCTTATAATTAAAGTTAAATTATAAGACTAGTTTATCAATCAATCAATCAATCAACGTAAACTGAATAGAATCTGAACTGAATTTAGCCTAACAATTAATTAATTATTAATCAATGTAAACTTAATTGAAACTGAACTAAATTGAACTGATGTAACTGAATTGAAAATATAAGTGTTAATTTTGAATGAACTAAATTGAAAATATAAGTGTTAATTAAAAGTTTATTGCCGTAAGAATAAACATTGACGTTACAGTTTACACTAGCACGATGCAATGTAAAACAAAAAAATATTAATTTTATTTAAAAACTAGAGCCCATAGGAACAAATCATATTTCTAACGATTCATAAAAGATACTTCAAAATCAACTTATCTTGTATGCATATAATACCCAAGAGAAATCACATTTAAAATTCCTTGTTACTAAAAAATAAGTTCTTTAAAATGCAAAATAGTAACTGTTAGTGAAGCAACTTCAGAGACAGTTATAATAAGCAAAATTCGTATCACAAAAAAATATTATATATGTAAACATTTGATACAAAGAAAAATAAACTTCAACTTGTCGATGCAGTTCATTTTAAATGATAATATTTAAAATTAAAATTACACAATCTTTATACAAAGATATTTTTGAAAGCAATGCATTCTTATCATGCATATTTATTAAAAATATGTGCATTTTTATTCAATTAATGAAATAATATTCTCATCGAACGTTGAAAGACTAATCTTCAATTTTATAAACTTTTTTAACAAAATGTTTCATACAAGAGATAGTTTTTCACAAAGTGACTTAAATTAAAACATTCAAGTTTTCATTTCATACGCGTTTAATTGTATTTACATATTAGGAATTATGAATTTCTCATTGTTTTAAACTGTTTCATTACAAATTCATTTTAACTATTAAAACGTTTTGAAGACTATTACATTTGAGCAAATATTGAATTTAATTAAGATCTCTATGTTGGAAAGTGTTGATTCCAGAAAAATTGCGCAGTATTTATAAAGGTTCTTGCATGTAACTAGATTAGTATCAGACAATAACTGTAACATCTTATTGTTGATGGTGAACAAAACATAACATATTTTGAATGCTAATATTAATGGAATTTTGTTCCTAAAAGTCAATAGAATTGTCAGGGTGAGAAACAACATATTCTGTTTATTTGCTTCATTCGTTATCTGAATGCTTTTGTTTTCATAATCTTGCTCTTTTCTATAAATAGATTGATTAACTCTCAATAAATACATGTAAAATATTTGCAAAACTCCTACTTTTTTCAAACTTTTTTTTCGAATAAATTGATGTATTTAGTCTCTGAAGAATGTAATTTATTGTTTTATTATTAGTGTACATTCTCTTCTCCATCCCTGTTTTAATATTTTTTTCTATATTCTCTTCGACACTTCTGCTTTACTAAATTGTGTATGTTCTCTTCTCCACTTGCATTCTTCTCTCCTTTGTTGTTTTACTACACTAATAAAAAAAAAATAGCCGCTTTTTTCTCTTTTTGAAATTTTTCCGTTCATTAAAGGTTTTAAGGTCGTTTCGTTAACAAAACGGTTCTTACCCGTTTTTCACCTAATCACAAACGGATTTTAACCGTCAATCGAAATCCTAGATTTTGTCACATAGTTTTGCGTTCCGTAATATAACTTTACCTTTTCAGCAATTATTTTACGATTATTTTCTATACTTGATCTAACTTCGCAGCAATAACTTTATGGTTTTGAACATCGTATAAATAACACTGCAATTCGACTTCATTGACAAATTTATATTATATGGAAATCGAATTCATGCTATCACGATTTCTTCACAATAAGACACTTGAGCCGCAGTGGCTCAGGTAACAGATCGCGAGGAATCCCTATGAAATGTCCCTGGTTCGAATCCCAGCGATGACTAGTCGATACAAATTCTGCCGAGATAAAATATTCACATCTCGTGCGAGTACAGATTTGATTCGTGACTTTCACAGAGTAAACTTATTCCCATGTGGTGAGCTCTGGTCCCCAACCAAATGGGACATCAATGGAATTCTGGTGACTCGAAGTGTATTCTCATATAGCGCCAGGAAAGAGTGAAGGGCTTGGAAGGAAAGGCTTGCTCACTATTCCGTCGCAGTCGGTCAAGGGAAGGACCAAGAGAATTCTGGTGACTCGAAGTGTATTCTCATATAGCCTCAGGAAAGAGTGAAGCGCTTGGAAGGGAAGGCTTGCTTCCTATTCCGTCGCAGTCGGTCGAGGGAAGGACCAAGAGAATTCTGGTGACTCGAAGTGTATTCTCATATAGCGTCAGGAAAGCGTAAAGGGCTTGGAAGGGAAGGCTTGCTCACTATTCCGTCGCAGTCGGTCGAGGGAAGGACCAAGAGAATTCTGGTGACTTGAAGTGTATTCTCATATAGCCTCCGGAAAGAGTGAAGGGCTTGGAAGGGAAGGCTTGCTCACTATTCCGTCGCAGTCGGTCGAGGGAAGGACCAAGAGAATTCTGGTGACTCGAAGTGTATTCTCATATAATGTCAGGAAAGAGTGGAGCGTTTGGAAGGGAAGGTTTGTTCACTATTCCGTCGCAGTCGGTCGAGGTAAGGACCAAGGGAATACGGGTGACTCGAAGTGTATTCTCATATAACGTCAGGAAAAAAGTGGAGCGTTTGGAAGGGAAGGCTTGCTTACTATTCAGTCGCAGTCGGTCGAGGGAAGGACCAAGGGAATACTGATGACTCGAAGTGTATTCTCATATAACGTCAGGAAAAAAGTGGAGCGTTTGGAAGGGAAGGCTTGCTCACTATTCAGTCACAGTTGGTCGAGGGAAGGACCAAGGGAATACTGGTGACTCGAAGACTATTCTCATATAGCGTCAGGGAAGAATGGAGCGTTTGGAAGGGAAGGCTTGCTCACTATTCAGTCACAGTCGGTTGAGGGAGGGACCCGTGATTTGGTCCCCAGGGGAAACCCTGTGAGAGAGACGAAAAAGGAAAAATCATAAGATCAGCAGCTGTAACGCCTGAAAAGAAATTGTAGTATAGCAACAAAAATCCCTTATAAGTTTAAAATGATTGTTGTAGTTGTAGTTCATTTACGTCGCACTAGAGCTGCACAATGGGCTATCGGCGACGGTCTGGGAAACATTCCTGAGGATGATCCGAAGACATACCATCACAGTTTTTGATTCTCTGCAGAGGAGATGGCACCCCCGCTTCGGCAGCCCAACGACCTACAAATGTAAAATTTAAAATGAATAAATTTGAAATGAAAAATAGGAGTTTGGGTGCCTCCCGTGCTGAACAGCTACTGCTTCCTGATTGCTTTTCTAGGAGCAGAAGACAGGAAAAAGTTTTATTCAAACATGAAAAGCGATCTTTACTATCAGCTTAAAGTAACAAATAAAGAAAATAGATGCAACTCCGAAATTTGACTTGACATTATACTGAAAAAGTAAATGGCTGCGAAAATTGCACAGTCAAAACAAAGAAAATGGTAGTCCGCAAATTCAGTAGTACCTTACAACACGTTATTGTACCTTAAAGCATATCACATACTTCGGACGCCAGTCATGTACGCAGTAAAACATTTTGGATCAAATTATGGTAAAAAGTATCGCTAATCAGCGAGCCGGTACTCTTTACCGTTAAGTCCATTTTCACCGGAACATGTTAAGGGACAAAAATTTGATATACCCTAATATTAACTGTAATAATTACCGTAAAATCACTTAGTCATTCGAATAAATATGACTTTAACAATTAAGGTACAACATTTAACTATGAAATGGATTTTATGGGTGAGGCACCTTAAGTGCCGATACTATATACCTTAATTTGATCTTGAATTTATTTTAGTGTATATTTATCATACTACAAAAATTTTTGATGTATAGCTGGCACCAATTTTGATGTTGAGGTAAATTGATTGCATTTTTATTTTATGGTTCTGTACTGTAAAAATGTAATCTGTACTGTAGTTATGGTCCAAAACATTATACAAAATTGACAAGATAATAATTGTTTAAAATAATTAGTGCAAATATATTACTATAAACTTGCATGTGTTATAAACGAAATGTTTTTTCAATAGATGCCTTAAATTGATTCTAATTCGCATGAAAACTAGTATTTTCAGCAAACAAATAAGCAAAAAATGAATTAATAAGTAAATAAAACTTTAACAGTGAAAAAGACACTAAAAATTGCGACCACGTCCACTATGAAACGTCTACTTTAGCATACCACAACCCAAAAAATGGTGGCAACTATGTTACGAAATTTTTTACAATTCACTTTCATGCATTATATTTCTTAAGAAACTGACATGAGAATATTTATATCTCAGAAGAATAATACAAAGAATAAAAGAGATAATAAAACGAATAGATGCTAAAAGGAGCAAGCATCAGTAAGTATGATAAATTATTTTCTACAACATTGAATGCATCTGTAAAGGAGGATATTAGTAGTACGTTCTTCAGAAGCTATGCTTTAAAATTATTAACGATGGTATAATTATTTTTAGGGGTAGAGAAAAGGGAGAGAACATTTTATAACTGTTTTCCACAAATTTAAACTGTAAAATAACATAAACTAATTAATGTTTTGATTATAAAACACATAACATTTTAATTTTAGAATACTTTGATATGAGACGTATAACTATTTCAAATAAAAGAACAAATATTTTCACTGAATACACGCTTTGAATTCGCAATAAATTAGAAACAAATAATAAAAAGATTGAAATAATATATTAAACTTATAGAAAATAACATTTCCTGTATTTTGATTAATAATATAATTTTTTGAATAAATTTGTTAAATTTAAAGCTGAAGTTTAAATAAATGATAAAGACATTTCGATTTTTATACATTTTAAAAGGCATATATGGTATCCTTATTGAAAAAAAAAGTTTCAAGAAAACATTCCTGATGGAGTTCTTAGTGCCTTTGTGTGAGAGTAGTTTCTCGATACTATTTTCCGATTATGAGAATTTTGACAAAAAGTTTTCACCTCAAATATTGATTCTTTTATATATTTTTGGAATAGTCGTCACAACAAAGTAGTTTTATATTTCTGGTTTGCTATCATGCGCCTGCTTTAGATTCTGCTTCAAATAGAAAAGTTATTATTATAATATGATGATTTTCAATAATAAATTAATAATATAATAATCTTCAACAATAATATAATAATCTTTAATGATGAATTAATAACATAATAATATGCAGCAATAACACAATAATCTGCAATAATAATATAATATTATTCAGTAATAATACAATAATTTTCAATAATAGTAGAGTAATCTTCAAGTGTAATAATTCAAAATTCTTTAATGAAAAGAAGCTGATTTTGTATAAAAAAATAAAGAAAATGTTAAACATGAATGATAGTCGGTGAAATGTTTTTGAGTATCAGCTCATAATAGGAACTTTTTAGTATCTATTTTTTTGTTTGAAAAAATTCAATTTACGTATTATAGTTATTCATTTTTTAGATTCGTTTGTACTGGGATTTCCATTTATTTTGCAATTCTTTTCTCTCATAAAAAATTGCTGATTGAAATTTGCTATTCTATAATATTAAAAATTATGATACTTTTATTTATCACCTAATTAGTTTTTTTCTCGTTTATAAGAAATAAGTTTTTTTCTATTTTAAGAATTAAAGCATGTAATACAGGAAAACAAGCCATTCCATTAATTTTAAATTTGTTTTGTAGAACTTATGATTATAAAATGAATAAATGTACAGTTGTTTTTAATTTATAGTTAATAAGATTTTTTTAAACAGTCGTTGTTTATTGTGCGCTGTTAGAAAGTTCTCATCAAAAATGTTTAAATAGCAATTTATTTAATTATTGCTTTACCATATTTAACAAAAACAGTCAAATAACCATAAATAAAGATGATATTCAAACTGTTAAGTGTGAGTTAAATAAGTTTATGAATTGTTCTTCTCCTAATATGGTTTAAACAACCAGAACTGCATCCATGGCAACTATACTCATCTTATAAATCCATTTTGTTCATGAGCGTTTGAACAGGGGTTCAAATCCCAGTCATAATATTTCTGTACAATACTGTACAAAATATTTCTGTCATTCCTTTAACACAGGGAGGGGCAAACTTTTTTGATCGAGGGCCAAAAATCGAGAAAAAACAGTTTGGTGGGCCAAGTTAAAACTTCTAAAAAAAATATGATAAACGTTTTAATTTAGATATTTGATGAGATTAATGAAAGTGCTATTTCATTTCCTTACATTGGTTCCAAGTGAGATGTGCTAAATTTAAGGAACGAGGCTAACAATTCTAGTTGTTCAAACGAAAAACAATTCTAGTTATTCATATGACAAAGAAGATCTGTCCAAGTCTATTTATCATTGAACGCATGGCACTCTAAATCAACTTTGCGTTTTTTAGTAGCTTTTTTGGGGTTAAAAAAGTTTACAAATAAGTCAAAAAAGCACTAACCATTTTATAAATTTAATAATTTCACCATTATTTACATTACATGTGCAATTTTTCCATACCCAATAAATGTTAGAACTCACGCCGGCAGAAAAATCCACTCGTTGGAGCTTAAAATGCGCAATCTGCCACACGTGAAGTGCAATTCACCTACAGTAGATTCCATATGTCTGCTCCTCGAGAAAGACAGACCCTCGTTGGAACCAATCTACGTCTATTCTATAAAGAACTTCTACTTTCAACATTTTACCAATTGAAGCTGTCTGTGCTAACTATTTCCATCAATTTATGCTTTGTAGAACAAAAATAGAGAAAGTAAAAGGGTCCTCAAAACTTAGTAAAAAAAGAAAGAACAAAAAAAAACTTTAAACAAAGTAGACAAGAAAATGGAGTTAAAATTCTTTCCGCGGGCCGGATAAAACCTTCCGGTGGGCCACAGATGGCCCGCGGGCCGTAGTTTGCCCATCCATGCTTTAACACATGAAGTGTTCTTAGTATTCTAAGTTCTGATGGTTCATATTCTAGCCATAAAGTTTAAATTTCATTGTTAAAAAACTATGCTAATTGTGAATGGTTGCAAAAACATATAGTTTCGTATTCACGCTTTTCATTTATTTTCATTTTTTCATTTTTACAATACCATTTGAAAACAGTTAAAGTAAAAAGGAAAAAAAAATACTAACCCCAAATTTCATAATTAAGCAGATGAACAGAGTGCTGCTGTTTATTTTACCGTTATTTCGAATGAAGCTCCTCATTTTATTCCACTCTATTTAATAATTCTATTCACTAATTCTATCATTAATAAGACTTAGAAATGTGTAATCCATTATGCTTAATGTCTAATATTTTGATAAATAATAAAAAATATTGACTTTTCTTAAACTTTTTTAATAAATTTTAGCATTAGGAATTCAAGAATAAATTAATTAAAATTCAAAGTTTTATTTATTATAGAGAACAAACAAAACGGCAAGTTCTAATTACAAAAGATATCGAAAATAATGGCTAATTAAAACCTAAACTATTGCTATGAGAATTGTTTACTACATGGAAGAGACATTTTTTCACAGACTTTCAAATGTTGGCATCAGATTAAACTTAAAATACATCAGATTAAACTTTTTCCCTTAAAATGTATTTGTTTTGAATCAAAAAGTGTGTTATCATCTTCAGTAACACCTGTTTAAAAATCACAACTTTCTTGCTCGCGGTAAAACAAATATTTCATTTAGCATCAGAACTAAGAATACATTTAATTAACTGCAGCCGCGATAACTACGACATGATGCAATGATTTAATTAAAATGTCTTTCCAAGATAATAACTTCCTTTAAAAGGTCATTTTCTTGACTGACAAGGTTTTACGTCAATAACTTTACTGCAGATTTTAATAGGATTTGTTCAATTTTAAGAAATAAATTTCAGATTAAATATTGCGTCGTAGTTAACTTCACGCATCAGAAACAGGTGAAGATTTTTTATGATATTAATTAATTGTCAAAACTTGAAGTAACCAACACAATACGTAATGTAATCTAAGAAGCCTGCTAAGAATATATTTTTCATAAATATTTGTAAACGGATTTGAAGATTTAAATGCTTGTTTTCCGTTTTGAATGCTGGAATAAAGTATTGATTATTTTGCGATCTTTTAGTCAAGATTTTTGCCAAAGTTTGCGTTTATATAACTTTTGAATTTTACTTGTCCTACCAGCTTTAAATAAAACTTGCTTTAGTTAACTACTACTTATATTAATCCTGGAAAGTTAATTTTTCAGAAGTTGAACATGTCACATTATTTACTATTATACCCATGCAGCAGAGATAAGTATAAATTACGTGAAAATAACGTTAAAATGCCACAAGGTTTAGAGCAAAAAAACGTTTATTTAAAACGTTTTATTTCNTATATACTCATACTATTATATAAGTTTTAAATAATGTTATTTAACTGTAATTTAAAAAGCAAACCATAGAAATCTCTCACTTTTGTTTTTCTCCATGTGTATTGAATTTGAATTAAACTTTCTTTCACTATTTCACCCACTAAATTAAATCTAGATTTGATTTTTTTTACTTATAATTTTTTTCTTAATGGTGGGCACTTGGGGTTTGTCCCATTAGCCACAGAAAATGCCAGAACTGCCACTCTCTTCTCGTCACCCCGTGGGCAACTGTGGCGAAGCTACGGCGGTGGAGCAGCGTCGCCCATGTCACACAACCACTAACCCGTTTATAGGGCGGGTCACATTCACACACAAAGGAGAAAGGACATAGAACACAGAGAGAGAAATAAATATCCATGCCCTGAGCAGGATTCGAACCCGCGGCCAATGGCTAAGGACACGCTAACCACTCGGTCATCTGGTCGGCTAACTTATAAATTAAAATCGAAAAAAAGTTACTTGTTATATTTTTTTCTGAAAGGTAATTTTATTTAATTGTTACAATTTCCCCATTTTTAAATCATCTTTTTTATTGTTGTGTGTTAAGTAAACCATATGATTTTGCCACTTCTGTTTAATGGCATTATTCAAAATATAATTTGTACATTATTTAATATTGTGTATTCAATATAGAACGAAGCCTTCTTGTCCTGTTACAGGCACTAAACAAAACTTGTTTTGTTTGGTTAGAAAACTTCATTCGCTTCAAAAATATACAGATTGGAAATAACAGTCATTATATTTCAACTCTTAAAAAGAGTCCCCATTTTAACGACCAGCTAGTTGAAAATGGGCGCCCAATTTTAAGAACATTAAGCATGTCGGTTGTTATTTCCCATCCGTATATTTAGAAGCAAATGAAGTTTTATAATTATATAATATCTTACCTGTTCAGTTTCTTCGGATGCAGAAGCTTTTTTGGTATAAAAAAATATGATAAAAATAGAAAAAGATTGTTCGTTATATTTTACAAAAAGCTGAATCTCTTGAGAAGAACTTATGATCTTGAATCTTGTTTCCCATTTTATAATTTATAAGGAAAACCGTAGAATTCTATTACTTCGATTATGCGAAAGGATTAAACAGAGAATTTGTACAATATTAAATATCATGTACTTAAGAAAAAAAAACGAATAGTTATTTTTTTTAGTTTTACAAATAATGATTAAAATTAAAGTAGAATGCCCTTTATATTTTCTCAAACAAATTCAACAAATATTTTCTTCAAGTTCATGACGTTTAATATTGAAAAAAAAACTTGTATGCGAAAAATACGCCATCGGTAGCTTTAAACTAAATTATTCATAGAAAACGTTTTGTTGACGTTTTCTTTATGACTAAATGAAATATAACTTGCTTATTGTGATGCTTTCGTTAATTTATTAATATTTATCATTAATTTATTAATACTAAACATTAATTTATTAATATTTATCATACATTTATCAATAGTAAACATAAATATTTTAATATTTATCATTAATTAATTGGATTTATTAATTATGATCCAATTCTAATATCGCAGATTTGGTAAAAAGTATTTTTCTAGAAGGTCTGTAAATCTGGAGATTCTTATATAAAAATTGAATTTAAAAGAATTATTATATTATATACTAACGTAATTAATTATGGATATTTTTATTTCATTGCTAATGAATTATTATGAAATGCATAAACTACGTCATTTTTTAGACATTATTGCTTCTGATAAAAATTGTTAAACAAAAGGCAATTTCTTGCTAAGTTTTTTTGTTAAAGTTAAATAGGTATTATGTAATAAAGGTATGTAATACTGATAAATGTAATAATAGTATTACATCTAAGAATAGCAGTATATAATATGTTATATAATAGAGAAGTCGCCTACAAAATTTAAAAGAGAAAACTTAGCTAATATCAATGCCCAAAATATTCTCCCTTTTCTAAGAAGAGTTATTTATTTCAGTTAACAGAAGGAGAAAATAGGAAAAAAAATCAGATTAATAAATTTTTCTCGGAAATATTAAACTTAAGTAAGGCAAAAATAATTTACAAAAATATTTTTAAAATTTTTTTTTTTGGAGAAGAATGGAATTCATGAAATTCCTTTTCATTTGAAGTTTTATCATTGCTTGTTGAAAGAAAAATATTTTGTATGGGAAACTTGCGTTCCCGGAATATTTTGTAACAACAAATAATAATTTTCTATAAAAAGTAAATTATTGAAAGACGAATATTGTTGATATAATTTTCAATCTTAGATAACTTTTCTTATGTTTAACTGAAGTCTGGAGGCGTTCTCCACACTATACATACCATATCTATTTATATATATTTGTTTATTTATGTTTACGCATATAGTGCAGCTTTACAGGAGAACTCTTCCAGACATCAGTCTTGCGTCTTGGCTGGGACCATGATTACGAGGAAAAGTCACTTTTAATAGGGATGTGGGGTGAATATAGTTTTTTCTTGATCTTGGCATGGATCCGCGTGGTCAACCAATTGACGCCTTCGTTTCTCGATTGCACCCTTATTAGAAATGTGCTCTGGCTCATTACTACAGCAGTAGACAGCTCCAGATTTTTAGTCTGGAGGAGTTCTCCTCAAAGCCGCACAATACATACGCAAGCTTGAGTGCACATTACAAAGCTCAGCTTATATGTCCTTTTCAAATCAAAATACGGATAACCCAAGACAGAGAAAGACAGCGCAAGCATACATTTTTGGACACGGTGTGATTCAAATCCTTTACCTTTACGTTACTATTGTTGTTGTAGTTAATTTACGTCGCACTAGAGCTGCACAATGGGCTATTGGCGATGGTCTGGGAAGCATCCCGGAGCATGATCCGAAAACATGTCATCACAATTTTGATCCTCTGCGGAGGGAATGGCACCCCCGCTTCGGTAGCCCGACGACCTGCGCGCGAAGTCGATTACTTTACGGTAGCACAGTTTAACGAGGACCAATACCGCACACCCTCTGTCTCTACGCAGACTGATCCAAGTGGTCACCCACCCGCACACTGACCGCAGCCAGTGATGCTTGACTTCAGTGATCTGCTGGGAACCGTGTCTTAACGATCAGTCCACTGCGGGACATAATGTCTATCTCTAATTTTAGCAATATGTTCTTCAACTTAACAAAAGCTAATAATGAATGATACTTCGTAATTAGCACACAAGTCTGAATGTGACTGTGCAATAATAAATAAATAAATAAATTCTTGGAATAGTAATGTTTTTTTAAAAAAATATTTTTGCAGCAGTTCATTTCCGCTAAAACACTATTCCAATTCGAGGTAACGGGTTCGAATCAAAGTGTAACAATGGATATGTAGCAGTATATATATAAATTTGGTTTAGATACGTATACTGGCTCGTATGCTTAATGCAAAGAATGGATTGTCTCTTGTCGAATTGCAAAACAAATAACACAAAAATGAGAAAAGCAACCTAAAGATATTGAAACCCGCTGAAGGACAACACCCCTGTAACAATGGAAGGCACAATATTATATTATTGTTTTACTTGCAGTATTGTGTATATTACTTGATGTACTGTCGTGCAGTATTGTGTACTTACAAACAGTGATTCTTAGCATGACACGGATTTTTGAAAAGGGATTGGCAGTATTGATTGCCCTCCGCAGATCGTTTCGGACATGCTCTCTAAGGGTGAAGTCTGGAAATGTAACTGACCTATCAATCATTATCATTTTCTTGAAAATAATTGACAAGATGGATACTAAGTGGTGGTCTATTCTAGAAGTTTAAAAGGAAATAAGTATTGGCTGAATAAGTCTCCAGCCCAGGATGTTTGACGTACACGAAGAGGACAATTTTAACTTGCAACCCTCTTCCTAAAATAATCTAGGATCAGAAAAGAACGTTATGAAGCAAGTGGAAACTATTGCTTCTAAATTATCTTATTTCCGATACCTTGTTGTAGTTCATTTACGTCGCACTAGAGCTGCAAAAATGCGCTAGGGGAGAGCACCCCACTTTGTTAGCTCGACGACTTTCACGTGAAATCGAGCACTTTACGGTTGAACAGTTTAACGATTACCAATACCGCACACCCTCGGTCCCCACGCAGACTGAGCCAAGTGGTCACCCACCAGCACACTGGCAGCAGCCAGTGATGCTTGACTTCAGTGATCTGCTGGGAACCGTATCTTAACGATCAGTCCACTACGAGACTTATTTCCGATATGAAATCCTGTTGTAAGTGAGGGCCATTCCCTGGATTAACTTTTTTTTAGTTTGGCTCTTTAACCATAGTTTTATGTCTTTGGTTTGAGTGTTATGCTCTGCAATCCGTGTGTATTACAACCACTTAAAGATTATGTTATACTTATGCTCACATTCCTATCATGCCTATTCTAACGTTTACACGAAACTTCATTAAACTATTTCTCCAAACACCGGATATTGTGATTTTACTTATTATTTATAGCAAATTTTATTTAGAAGTCTTAAACAAATCTAAGATTTAAGCACATTTTTTATCAGCAAAATAACGTGAGCTCCTAAGATTAAGTACAGATGTGCATCAGCTTTACTTGGTATGTATTTATAAAAATATAATTGTACATTCATGAAAAACGTAGACATATTATTCCTTTGGAATTTGTTAGGAATTCAAAAATTCAAAAATTAAAGCGCAGATTAATGTAATGTTATTAACTGATTTCTTGAATTAACTGCTTATTGTTGATTGTTTATCACCACTGAGAAATAAATAAATAAATAATAATTATAATAAATCTTTTCAAATGTTTAATGGTTGAAAATATAAATTAATAAATGCAGAATAAGAGAATAATTCAAAAATTTCAAATTTTATAACATTGTGAAATTATACCAAAATTAGGTTTTTTTAATTTATTCGAAAATTTTTTTAAAATTTATTCAAAACATTTTATTTGAAACAACATAAGCTTTGTATTTAAAAATAAAAATAAATGTACGTAGAATGTACGACATAATCATGAAAATGATAGCAAATTTTACATCTTTAAATAAAGCAAGATCAAATTTTACAAATAAAAATTACATTTACGTTTGTCTATGAAACATATTTTAAACATTAAAATTATAATTATTTTATGCGAATAACTAATGTAAAGAAAATAACTAATACATGTACTAGTTACATAACTAATACAATAATAACAAGTCAAAATGTTAAAATCCAATATTCATGAATCCCAAAAATTCAATTTCATGTTACTTACTAAGCAATATATTTCAATATTTTTTATGACTGTACGAATTATGTCTTAAGATTTGGATATATATTTAGATTTGGTTGAAAATAAATGCATGTATGCGTTGCTTTGTATTTTATATATTCAGTTTGATGAGTTGCATTGAATAAATTTGTTGAAGTTATACAATCTCATTTTATTGTTGATCGAAATGAAATAAAGAATAACTTATTCGTAAAGTATTGAAGCTCTATATATCATTTGAAAATAATATTTTACTTCGAGTCGCTTAAAGTTTTGATGATGATGGCAGACTTGCAATACAAAAGTATTAGCAAATATTATTATAACTATCAGAAGTAGATTATATAAATATATGTATGCATTTTGACAAGTTCTATAGTTTAAGTATTGCATGTGGGTGAAAGTAATATTGTATTTATTGAAACAAATTATGTTTTGTGGCTGAATGTAAAGTCTACTAGTGTTACCGGTTGAAAAATCTTTTATGGAAATTTAAACTTAAACTTGAGAATAGGGGTATAAAAGGGATTGCGTAGTGATACTGAAAGGCAAATTTATTATTAAAATAAATTTTTCTGAAAAATTCATTTAGAAACTTCGGCATTCGATATGCTTAGATGGTAGAATACAACAGAAAACAGACGTGAATTTCGAATTTCGAAGTCTTATAAAATTGAATAATAAATCAAAATATATACATTTATTTTTACGCTATTCTCGTGTTTTCGAAATTTGAATTGGTTACTAAATTCCTTAAATAACTGTAAATTGCGCAAGTTTAAAAATTTAAATAATAATTGATACCTATAAAAATAAATTTTAAGACTTGGAAAATCTATTAGAGTAATTAAGTTAAACTTTATTGGACAATCGGTTAAGAATTGTCTCAATTAATATTGCAATATATGTAGCTGTACCTATATTGATCAAGAATGCAGACTTCATCATGCATATTTGTTGATATAACATGATAAATTTTTATATGTTTGTTTAATTTTTGGTAAAATCCTAGCATACGTTAATTTATATACCAACGCCAAAATGATGTAGTGACGTTTGTCGCCAAACTGTTGGCATACCATACCGGGCAGTGGCTTTTAACTTAAAGCATTAGTAAAAGGTATACCGGGCAAGTGTACACCAGGAAGTGGAAAAGAAATAGAGCAAAACTAAAGCAAAACAATTTAAAGCAATAAATGTCCAATCGAATCTACGACAGATTCCAAACTTTATCGCCTTCCCAAACATCGCCAATGTCGCCTAATTTCCCACATAATATATATTAGGATTGAGCTTAATTTCTTCATGTCTTCTTGATGTTATAAAAAATATTGATAATGGAGGGACTAGTGAAAATTTGAATGAGAAATGTATTTGCTATTAGATTAAAACGGTTAATTTTTGTGCACATATCCTCATAACGCAACCAAAAATAAATTACACTAAATATGAATTTTAAAAAATGCAACTTCTGGAGAATTATAATAAATATAAGTAAGACATGTTAATTTATATTTGAGAATTTCATATGTCGAAAAACAATGTATGTTCTAGATAAGTTTATTCGTGTGAAATACCATTTTTAATTTTAAAAAGTGGTTAAAATTTAGAAATAAAAAGCGCGATTCGCAAAACCACTTGCTAGAGAAAACAAATTATTTTAAACTAAACAAAATTTATTCTGAGTGTTTGTATTAAGGCGCATTAAAAAAATTTATGTGTAGAAATAATATTAAATTCATTTAATTCTTTTCTAAATGCAAATTTTTTTTTTCTTCAAATAATGAACTCTTGCCCACATTGTTAACATAAAGGATAAATTATATTTTCCTTAATGTATATTCTTTGTTCAAAATTGTGAAGAAGCAATTTAGTATGCATTGGAAAGAATATAAATTTGCGCTTGTAAATGTAAACAATTTTCTTAGTGTAATATTTTGTACGAAATTCGGAACTCCATAAAATATGTGTTGCAAGTTTTGTAATAAACGAGTATAAGACTTAGTAAATAACTTAGGCTCATTTACTTTGCTTGTATTCTAAAAAAATGAAAAGAAAAAAAACTACTCTCACTGTATATTTTTTCTAAAAAAATGGAGAATGCCAATTTTATTAAACGATTTAGAAAAAAAAATTGAGCTTTCTTTTTCCTTGCGTAAAATAGAAAGTGCTTCAAAGTTTGCAAACATTCCATTATGAAAGACTTGAGTGAAATTTTATATTTTCTTTGCTTCCCTCGCTTTATAAACGCAATTTACTCGATATGAGAAAAAGGAAATTTATACTCAAAAATTCGTATGGTTTATAATATTAATAAAAAAATGATGCATTTTTTCCGCAAAAGTTTAGATATAATTTATTAAAATGAAGTATACATATTTGAGAAACAGTAAAGTTTTCCCAATATTTCGCAAAATAAATGCATTTTGAACTACAAATTAGACCGGGATAGCCTGGTTGGTAGCGCGTTGGGTCCATTTCCGAGATATCGTGACTTCGATCCCCGCCGGTCAAAGGTAATAAGGTTGTAAATGGTGAATGACGCACGTAAATTTGTCGAGTTACAAAGTCCTCCATGTTTCTATAACAAACCAATAACTCTGAGAGTACTGAATTGAGGACTGGTCGTTTTCTAGTTCAGGTCAAAATTGAGATCTGTGGATGAATAAATAAATCCATGAATAGGTTCACCCTATAAGCGGGCTGAGACGTGTGTGGAGTTTAAGTCATATTATTAAACATAAAAGGCGCCACTGAAAAACGAGAAACACACCATCTGCCTTAAATCCACTTGGTTTCACCAAGAAGACCTGTTGGTATTGGCAAGTGGCATTAGAAACAGCAGCAACTACAAATTGTCTTACAAAATTTGTATTTGAACAGGAATTAAAAATAGTATTTATAGCAAGTTTAGGTGGCGTGTGTACTGGTAGCTTCTGGGATTAATGTACAAACTTGGAGTTGCAGTTTTACTTAAGTAAAGTAAGAGAATTTAGAATTACATAATAAGAGCTGTAGTGGCTCAGGGGATAGAGCGTTTTCCTCCTAATGAGGTGACGCAGGTTCAAATTCCAGCGATGGCTGGTTGATATGAATTCTGTACTTAGATCGCACCAATCACAGTGCTGACTTAAAATATCCCCAGTGGAACCCTTTTGAAGTTTCTGGGGTTTTCTCTCCATGTACTTTAATTTAGTTAAAGTGTCGTTAAATTATATTCAATAATAACTATAGTAAAACAAATGCATTATTCAAATTGTAGTTTTTTCCTAAATTAAAGATTTAGTGACCAACTGTTCAAGCTGAGCATGAAAGTATCGAAAATTGTATCTGGTCATGTTGTTCGGAGTATATTGTAGAAGAAAACTTATAGGAAAAACATTGTTTAATGTATGATAATCTCGCGAATGATAATCTCAACTTGGGGCTTTATTTAACTGTTATGAATGTGCTTAAATACAATTGCTGAACTTTCTCGAATAGAACATTCTATAATCCAAAAATTCTAGAAATTGCATAATTAATAACCTAAACTTTAACGAAAGAATGAAGTATTCTTCAACAAAAATCACATTTAGGATCACAAAAATCACATTAAAATCACAAAATCACCCTACCTTTGGCTTCGTAGTCCGATGCTTTATCACAGAGCCACCGGCTCCGCTGAGAGTCGCAAGGTTTGTTACAATATTTCATTTCAAAAGATCTTTACAAAATTATAAATTATTATTTTCAGAAAATGCAGTTTTAATAATTTTATTTTTTATTTATTATGTAAGCAATTTATTTGCATGATATTTATTCCTGGCTTACCTCTCTGAATTGACATGTCTATATCTTGTGTTTGAATTTAAAAAAACGATAAAAAATTTTTTTAATACAATTTGATAGCTTTTGGATAAGTTGAAAAAAAATTGACTATGGGAAGCTACTAGATCCACATAACCTGCTTAATAATATTTTTTTTAACCCCTTCTTTCTCGCTCCCGTGAAAATGACGGGGTGAGTTTTTGCCCGCTATTTCTCGCTCCCGTGATATTGACGGGCTGGAGTGCTCAGTAGTAACCAATAAGAATAAAACTAATTAATTTCTTTTGCCCAGAAAAAAATTTATTTCTCATTTTACACACCTGATGGCAGTAACAGGATATTGTTAAGGTAATTTTAGATTAATTTATTTTAAACTAGTTGTAGCATTAATCAAATACATAATACATATACAAAAGCCAAGAAAAATAGGCACTTTTATGATCGTTTTCATAAAAATTAATTGATCGTTAAGGGGTTAAAAACAATCACCTAGACTGTATCGTTATAGTTAGCAGATTATTGAAAAATAAGTCAAGGCTAGTAAAGAGAAATTTAAACTATTCGGCAATTAGAAGTTGCTAAGGAAAAGTTTTTAAAAGCATTTAAGGCAACCTCTATATTTGTCTTCTAACTATTGCTAGCCTGAAAAGATTCTTCTTTGGACTTTGATTATAAGATAGAATGAATTTAAACTATTATTTAAAGCTTCAAAGCTTCTGCTCAAATGTTTCAGTGCGAAAAATATTTTAATAAATATGCATATTTTATTTTATAACCGGTGTTGAACAGCTGACCTGATTCAGAATTTACAACAACCAATGTTCAACTTAGAAGTCTTGTAATTTTGATCCCAACCTAGAAGACAAAGGAACTCCTGTATTTGGATAAACTTTCTGCATTGGAGGGAGATTGTTTGATAGCATTAACCCACATTTAGTTTACATGGAGAGGAAAACTGCGGACATCTCTCACGGTTAGCCCAAAAGCAGGAGGACTCTAACTTATGATCCATCTACCACTAGACTTTTTTAAGTCAGCGATGTGGATGGAGTGAGACGGGTGCAGAATTCACATCTATCAGCCATCGCTGGGATTGGAACCTGGGTCATCTCATTTAGAATCGAGCGCTCTATCCTTTCCGACTTAAGTATAATTATTAAAAAAACGGTAAAAGGAATAGAAACTTAAGTGACAAATTATATTATAAAGTTAAGAAATATTTAGTGCCTATTACTGACAGGATTACGAGTTAAACTGGAATGATATAAAGTATGCAAAAGTTTTTAAAATTATGTTTTCGTGAATAAGATGCATTAATCAATAATATTAGTGTGACTAATGAGATATAAATACTACATTTATTAGTAAGCTTAAATTGTTATACTTGAAAACAAATTTATTTTCTTGTAAGCATGTAATATTATTAGACCTCAAGCAAAGAACTTTTTATTACAAGCAGAAATTATTACGGTTCTTTAATATTTAAGCTTAGCCCGATTTATTTTTTCGTTAGATAATATTACTCTCTCTCTTTACCAGTTATAACGAGACCAAAGCAAAGACATGAGATAAGTCTTCAGAGATTCTAACAATTTCCTTGAATCTGGCAATATTCCGTCGCCTCCAGCCTTTCTCGGCCCACAAAGAAAACATAAGACTGAGGTGTAATAAGATGATAAACCCCCGGGACTAGGATTGTCTAGTGATTTCTTCACCCCACAATAAAAACAAGTTGCATATTGAGAAAGGGTATTTAATAATCTCTGATAATTATATGAGTATTGTTAAGGTATTTAAAATTTAATGTTAAGAAATATTAATATTGCAAAAATGTGCATATATTTGCGCTAATATGTACGCAATTTATTTCTATTTTCTACTTTCAATATTTTAATAAACTAAAGGCTTCGCTTATCAACACCCTCGGTAGTCTCTAACTCGTCCTTGTTTTCTTTCTGAAAAATCTAATACTTTTCAGAAGAAGAGATAGTATATATAATTATTAACATTTTATTTAAGAACATTTTGTTAATATGTTAATAGCTACAAAATTAGCAATTACTTGGATTCAAAAAATAATCAACTGTACTTTAAAAAAAAATTAAATATAGGAATGTTAACATGTGAGTAACATGTAACAAAATAAAAAATACTAAATGCTTATTAAAAATAGATAACTAAATAATAGATAACCATATAATAGATAGTTCAAGTTGTAAATGGTTTTTATCTCTGAGAAAATTTATATTTTTTAAAAAAAATCGACACATATGTAATGATTTATATCCATCAACACTCGATCTTCTTCTCTTATTTCAGCATATTTTGATATTTTTTTCATGAGATAATAAAATGATGATCACTAATTAAAAACATCTTTCGACAACAATGTATAAATCAGCTTTATTTAAAGGAAAAAAAACGTAAAAAAATAATAAAAATGCTCTTAAAATTGCAATAACTTTCGAACAAATAGAAATTTAAAAAATTCCATTCATTCGATTAACTTTATTCGATATCTATTCCTCTTCTATTCTTCATTCATTCCTCTGCTCCTCTTCAATTACTTCACTTCGAATCTTCGATTTTAAATTCTTCTATTTGGCAATTCTTCTTTCCTTCAGCTTCTGTTCTTCCAATCTTCGAATTTTTAGCATTAGTTAAATGATGGAGATTATTTTTCATCCGATGATATAATTATATATCCATCATTAATACGAGTGGGAACTTTCGTTTCATTACAATACATTCTATTTCTATTCATCTCCTATTCTATATATCCTCTTCTACTTTTCAGTTATTCCTCTTCCACTCTTCTATTCTTCTATTTATCAAATCCTCCATTTTTTAAAATTCTTTTATTCTCTTATTTTCCAATTCTGCTTCTGTTCTTCTATTCTTTTAATAATTTCTAATTTTAAAAATTTTTTTAATAATACAGTTTACCAATTATTTGGTGATATCTTCAAATCAGGTGGTATTGGTTAATGCAAGTAGTAACTTTTTTCATTAAAATATATTTTACGTCTATTCTTCTCTGTTCTCCTTTCATTTTATATGTAATCCTCATCTATTATTTAATTAATCTTCTATTCCTCTATTTTAAATTTTTTTAGTACTACTATTATTTCAGCTTTTCTATTTTTTTCGGTTCTTCTATTTTTTAGTTTTTCCATTTTTCTTTTCTTCTATATTTCTGTTTTTCCTTTTTAAGTTCTGTATTTTAATTATTCTATTTTTCAATTCGTTTTTTAATTATTCTATTTTTTCAATTCTTTTTTTAAAACTATTCCATTTTTTCAATTCTTTTTTTTAATTATTCTGTTTTTTTCAATTCTTCTACTGTGTTTCTGTTTTTCTACTCATCTAAAAACTTATAATTTTCTACATTACCCTTCACTAATTATAGACGCTGGTTTTTATTTATGCATTATATAGAGTAATGGTTTCATACATTATATTACCAAGGACAACTATTTTACCCTCCAGGTTTTTATCATATATATAATTGTAGAATTATATAGAATTTTTTCAGGCAAAATGTTTGAATGACGAGGCATTTATTCAATAAAATATAAGACAAATAAAGAGAGATTCCAATTCAATTCTATTACCCTCAAGGGTTTTTGATTTAACAAACAGTTCATGTAACACAAATAATTCCAATCCAATGTTACTCGTAATTTAACTCTTCAAATATTTAAGCAGCCTTTGAATCAGAAAAATGCTTCTTTACGCACCGATAAATTATTTGATGATCGCGAAAGAGTTATTAAGTGTATGTAATTGATTAAAAATGCCTCTGGCACGAAGAAACGATTTAAAAAGCCAAGTTCTTTTATTGGGAAACGTTTCTTTACAAGACTGAATAAACAGATAAAAAAATTTAAATTATTTTTACTTTCGCGAACGCATGTAATTGGTTAAAAAATAATTCATATCCTTCGATAATTTATCTAAGAAATGAAAAATTATTTTCCAAATTCTTCAATACTTTTTAATATTTGTTTAAAATAAAAAAGAAATATAGATTATTTTCAATTTAAAAAAAAAAAAATAAAGCAATAATGATGAAGATTCAAGAAACTAATTTGAAATTGATTGTTTGAATGAAAATAAAAACGATATTTTATACTGTTGAATTTACTTAGTTATTTTTTAAAAATTTATTTTATGCAATCTTATACTCTCTAACATTTCTAATTGATACAGTTTTTTTTATTTAAAGATGGTTTTTCAATTAAAAGTTTATTCGGATTTATTCATTTTCATTTAATCAAATACTCTTTGTAACTCTCTGAATTAATAGTCTATGAAGTTAGACTTCGGAATTAAAAATATTACAGGATGAAATGGTATTAAGTAGTTCTAATTTCTTGTGGTGTATTTAGGAATTTTAAGAAGTAAATATTGACAACAAGGTTGTTCTGAATTTTAAAAAAATAACATTGTCTTTTAAAAAAAATTTAAAACATTGAATATAAAAGTGTTTCTAGCACATTTCAATTAAATATGATGAAAGCAACAAGAATGCTCTTTTAACTTTGAGATAATTGTTGAAAAATTTAATAGGAAAAGAAATAGCTAGAAGAGAAAAAAGTAAATAATATAGTTTAACTATGAAAAAAAGGATGAAATTGGAATTTGATGACGTGATTAAGAATTACGGCATCTCCTACTAATCTCTACAACGCTAATATATTGAATGAAAAATACCAAAAAGCATAGTTTATTTGGTAAAATGCGCGTGCCTCTACGTTGCGAAATTTCCAAAATAGCATATTCTGAAGAGATTTATTTTAGAGTATGGGAACGAATCATTTTCTGAGTTAAATTTACCTTTTAATTTTGTATTTATAACGAGTGTGTGGATAATAAGTACCATATTTGTGAAAACCATCATGTCGGAAAAATCATAATAACGAGTAGAACAAAAATAATGAGCAGAAAATTATCAAATGGTTTAAATACTATTAATTTTAGTGCGTATTATTACAGGGCTAGTATTATTAGCATTTTCGTTTTCCTTTAAAATAAATGTCTTAACCGAATAAAAATTAATATTTTGAAGAGAACTCGAAAATTTTATAGTATTTCAAAGAATTTCTTTCCAGAACATTTTTCTCAGTGAATGAAATTATTATATACATATTGTGTTGTGTAAGTTTTGAGACAAGCGGCTAGTTTTTAAATTATAATGAAACTAACGATTTAAATGCTTTAATAAACTGAATGAAAAATGAATGAACGATTTTTAACGGTCCAACCGGCTATAAGAAAATTTATAATTCAAATTTCGTAAATTTGTGAGAATTGTAGTTATATAACCATATCTAATGCTTTATTAACCGCGAGTGAATATAAATTAATGCTTCTACTACAACCAATAAATAAAATTTGCAGTACTTTATCAGTGTAAGGATACTTGAACTAACAATTTAAATTATTCAATTTAACTACCAATCAATATAAATGTATAATTCTATTCTTATTAACTAGGAAGTTTCGAATTTTCAAGAACTATAAAACAAAATATAATAACACAAAAAAATTAATGATTCATTCAACTTGACGACCATTGACAAGAAATATTTTTATGTCATAACTCTGTTCAATAGATAATAAGAAAACTGTAATGAATTTAAATGTCTTATTAATCTTAAATGAAAGAATTTTTTAATTAGTAAAAAAATATTGATAACATAATAAAAGTCATTTAACTGTTTAAAGCAAAACGATCTTTTAAATATATAATTATGAGAGACATGCGAGAAAAGCATTCTTTTAAATATGTTAAAAGTGTTCCATTACAAGATTCGAAATTCCAACTTGAGCAACACAATGGAAACTTAAATCGAATTAATTAGGTAGCTGTCATCATTAATTAAGTCCACTAACTGTTTGTCGAACAAGTCGGAGTGTCATTGAAAGCTTCTTTTCTTACACGTGATTGTACAATGATTTCAAGAGAGAGGGGATAAGAATGTTTAGACTTCGAATTAAACAAATTTGCAAAAGGGTCTGTATTGAGTTACAGTAATGGAATAAGTGATTCTTTCTTTAATTAGATGCTAGAAGCGTGGTGTTTGCATAGTAAATGAGACTCAAGTTTTAAATTTTAGGACAATGTTTTCAGAATAACATTTTGAAACTGATTTTTCTGATGTTTTGAAATAAAGTTTCCGATGTTTATAATAATTTTAAACAAGAGAATTACAAAACATTCCAATAATAATTGTATAAAAGATATTATTTTAGGCGTCTAAATATTGAAAATTTATATCCCAGGCGTTGAAAAAATAACCGATCTGAAAACTCATTTAAAATAAGTACGGAAATCGATGAAGCTGCAATCTGCTCAGAGGAAGCCAGAGTTATTTGCAACGGTTTACAAATTAGATGCAAAATTTATCAACAGATGGCGCCATTAAATGAGAGAAACTTTAATAAAATCAATTTAAAATAACCATATTTTGCAGCAAGATCATGGCATAGACTGAGGATAATATTAACCGATGCAAGCACAGACTTAAGTTAAACTTTTTTAACTGCAACAAAAAACCTAACTATATAGTCATCAACATATGGGTCATTCTCACAAAAACAGTCATTTTCATGTCCCCAGAATTACTTATGTTTGTTTTACAACTTACGAAAAAAAAATTTCAGGGAAAGTGTCCTTCAGAATGCAGGCTAACAAAAGAATAAAAGTAAAATTATCAATTTTTATTTTTTAATTATTTTAGGTAATTAAAATATACCAATATGTCATTCCCTCACTTGTCCCCACTGCTGATTTAAAAAAAGAAAAAAAATTGTTCCTGAAAAATTTTTTTTTACAAATTCTTGTTTTTTATTTCAGAATATTGAAATAAAGAATTCAGAAAAACAATTTTAAATTTAATTTCTGATAAAAAATATTAACACAGCACTATTTTAAACTTTGTCCCCAGTGTTTCGCATCATTTCCTCACAACAATGTTCTTATCACCTGCAATTTTCTTAGAATAAAAATATTTAATAAAAACTTTAGCAGTTAACAACTGGCATCATAGAACAAAACTGCAGTATGTTTCCATCTTCAACTTAAAGAAGCTTTGCTGTGGAATAAATTTGAGTGAATCAAACCAGGTAAAATTTTTTACATTTGTCATTCCCTCATGTCATTTTTTAGAGTAAAATAAAATACAACTTCATCGAGAAAGTGGATAATTATATGTTGCTTTCTTGTATGAATATAATTGTATGTGATTGACTTCAGAAATTAATTAGGCCTAACTGTTATTTTTAAATTTTATTGAATTCGTCATTCCCTCACTAGTGTATAAAGTGAGGGAATGACGCTGAAGTGAGGGAATGATTCAAGATGAGTATATTATTAAATTTTTTTTTGTTCAATCGTGCCAGCCAATTTTATTTCCCAAACCTGTAAAAACTATTAAATATATAAGACTAAATTATAATAAATATTAGATATACTTAGTATGTTATCATTTTCAAACTTTAGGTAGATGTAACTTAGATAAAAACATGTATTAAAATAAAATATCATTCCCTCACTATTAGTGTCATTCCCTCACTTTTTAAATAGTGAAAATAATTAATTTACTTATTAATTAATTTGAAAAATAAATTAAAAAATTAATAAATTAATTTATTAAATTAATTAATTTATTTATTAAATTAATTAATTAATTATTAATTATTATAAATTAATTAATTATAAATTAATTATTTAAAAAATTAATTAATTTAAATATTAAGTATAATTTATAGGATATATACTTTCTTTATAATGCCATTACATATTTCTATTAATATAAAAAGTTTCAGAGCTTTTTATTCACTTTACTTTCTTGGGATTTTATGAACTGAAAAATGACAGTTTTCGTGAGAATAACCCATATAATTAGCAACTTATTTACCAAATTTGATGAGATTAAATTATCTAATTTCGTAATAAGACACCGGCAAATAAAGTTGTTCAATAATAAAAGTAAGTTAACCGACAACCATACAGATATTTCAGTTCTAATGTTTCGAAAGACAGTTTAAAACATTATTATATGGTCAGGAACACCATCCATTGGCATAGCTAGTAACTTGATTCAGTATTTAATGAGAATACTTTATGTGGTCACATGAAAAAGAAGCAATTTGGGACGTAGTTGATGTTTCAAAATTAAAGTAAATAATATTCAATGAGAAATGTATAGTTTGACACACGTCCGTACAGATATTTCAGTTGGGATGTTTTGAAAATAAACTAAAGACATTGCTTTAAATTATACTTAGAGTCAGGAGTGCCATCTATTGACAAAGTTTGCAACTGTCTATCATATTTGATAAAAAAATAAATTAGCTTCTCTTTTTTTATGGACTTTTCAAATTTTCTTTCACTTCCGGTACATTGAGAAAAAAAAGGTATGATTAAAACTTTAAAATTTATTAAAAGCTCATTGCATATGTGGATTTATGGGTGAGCCAAAATGCTTGACAATATTACCGAAGAGCTTTGATAATGATTTTGGACAAAAAAAACCTTATATGGTTTTATAATATGTGATACAGATAGGTAAATGTGATAAAGTTGGATAATTTTAACATCATACTTTAGAGCAAGGCATAAAAACTATTTATTTAGTAAATTCGCTTTTCAGTTTGGAATTTTTTACTTAATGTGTGGTAGTATGAACTATAATTTTAAAAACCAGAATTACCGGTTAAACCTTATCATATGAACGGAAAAATTCCAAAAAGAATTTCAAAAAGAAGAAAAAGAAAATAATTAAAAACAAAATAAATACTATTTATTTTGTTTTTTATTGCCTGGGATGTTTTTTTTCATTACCAGAAATGTCATTACCAATTTTTATCAAACTAATTTTATCAAACTTTTTTCTCCGTGTAGCTACATACGAGGGTTGCTATTTATATCATGGAATCATGGATCTATGCTCATATGCATAGATCCATGATTCGTCACCTGTGTAGATGTTATGCACAGCCTTTGATGTACCTTGAACGTATTTTTTCAACATTTCCTTGCACCAATCGACACGAGCCTTTTTTTGAGCGTTTGTCAGATTATGTGGGATTTAACGCGAACAAATTTTTTTTTTTACGCTCAAATGTTCATGCAATATTTTATTGATGCTAGTCATACTAATGTCCAAAGACGCCTCTATCTCACGGTATGTCACATGATGATCTTGCTTTATCAGTTCACGCACAGCATCGATCTTTTCTATCACAACAACGGATTTTGGACGACCTGCACGGGATTTGTCCCGGATCGAGTATCGACCACGATTAAATTCGTTACACCAATTTCTTACAGTACTGTAGGATGGCGCTTTATTGCTGAATAAAGAATTAAGTTCATCGAATCACTCTTGTCTTGACAATCCACGTCGAAAGTTATGAAAAATAATGGCACGAAAATGTTCACGATTCAATTCCATTTTTTGAAAGAGAAGAACTTTTCAATTTGTTGTCAACAACACAAATGGAGCTATAATGGTAAATCGTCTGCTGAATTTATGTTTAAAAATATCAAACTTTCGATTAAAATCGTCTGCGGTCGCCAAGCAACACTTACTGTTGCCAAGGCCAGAAATATAAATAGCAACCCTCGTATTATTCACCACAGAATTCCAGTTTTTAAATTTAATGCTTTAGTTTCAGCCTTTTAAAACAGAAATAAAATTTTCGATTATCTTAGAAAACAGTCATAAATAAAAAATAACATTATAAAGCCAACGGTACTCTTCGTCTATATAACAAATGGAACTTTGCTAAAAAATTAAAGTTTTTGATAAAGTTTTTGATAAAGACAGAACTTTCAGTTAACCGTTTCAAAGCCCGGCGTGAGACACAAAAAAATAAAATGAATGCTTTAAATACCATAGATTTTAATTTTATCAAACAGAATTATGCAGAATTTACAGCATAGTAATTCTACCTGGTTTCTTCGTGCAGTCTTAATTAACTCATTAAACTAAATAACAAATATGAAAATAAATTTAATTAGAAAATAAGAAATGTTTATCCTACAGTGTGAAGTAGATTTATAAAATTCTTAGTCAAATTATAAATGGTCTGATATAGATGTTAATCTCATGTAAAGCCAGAACAGTTATTTCTCAAGACTGTCATACATCAAAATGCTTCCACTTTGTCAAAATATCTTTTAAATAAGCATCACTTTAATGTAAGCAAGATTGGATTAAGTTATTTGCAGATATTTAGTCGAGAGGATGATATATTATTAAATACTCGAGGAAAGATTATTAATAAGAAAGGCCATTAGTAAATGTCAGGAGTTTGCATTTTTCATCGCGTTTCGAGGAATTATGCAAGTCTGAATTTGATAAATGACTGATCTAGTTACTGACCTAAACATACAACGAATGAGGAGATTTTTAGATTTAGCAAGATTTTATCAAACTGCGTGGAATGTTTTAAACATAACCATGAGAGCGGAAGACTAAATAGCGTCATAAAAAATAAAAAAAATGACCGCATAAATATTAATAACTAGAGCCCGGAATTTGATGACCTAAAAAGTCTCAATTAATGCCCTTAAAAAGTGCAAAAAATGCCCTTAAAATGCGAAAATTGCGCTAAAAATGCCTTATGACATGATTTAAATAGAAGTAAAAATATTGAACTAAAACAAATTTTTACTCTTTACAATTATTATGAGTCGTTTCAAAAAATATAAAGCAATGCAATACTTGTTCTACGTTCCTTAAAGTTTGAAAAATATGTTTTATATCCTAAAATAACAAAAAAAAAAGGAAAATATATTGACTCCATAACATTTTCATTTTGTATAGAAACTTAAATGAATATAACAACTTCCATCTCATAATATTACTAAATATCAGAATTACAGTGGATTATAAATTTTTTCTTAATATTTTGAAATGTAAACGAGCGTCTCTTGTCTGAAAGCAAATTTTTATCCCAGGAAAAGCTTCTTTCAACGTTTACTGATGTTATTGGTGCGTACTTGAAAAGGACGGTCACACTTACTGACAATTCTTCTTCAATTTGAAAAGATGTAACTTCACCTGTTAATATCCTAGAGATTTTCTTCGTTGTTTGGAAGCCAGTGTAATAATAAAAAATTAGAAAAAAAATAAAAATTAGAAAAAATTAACAAAACCTTTAAAAAATGCTTTAAAATGCAAAATACGCCCCAAAATTTAAAGAAAATGCCCTATAAATCTCAAAAAATGCTCTAAAGGACAAAAAATGTCCGAAAATGCGAAAAATTCAAAAAAATGCAAATGTCATCAAAATCTGGGCCTTATTAATAACTATGTATGTACATAACCTGAGTGCCCCAACTATAAAAAGAGAAATGATTTCAGTTTGGATGCTAAGAAAGTAATTTTGAAGTTAAAAAAAGCGATATATGAGCACCAGTAAATATTTTAAATATATTTCTAGCAACATTAAAACATAATTATATATGTTGATCTTTCCTCAGTATATAGAACATAATTTAACATATATAAATATGAAATAGTATCGATCACACATTTGGACAATCATTTTGAGTTTAATTTAAATCATAGTTTCTATATTAGTGTTTTTTTTACTTAGAATTCATTATATTGCAATGAAATTATTGTTAACTTTTTATTGTAATACATACCATGCATATGAAGGAATGTGTGTGCGTTTCAAAGTATGACTTTGTAAGCCATTGTCAATTTGAAAAATAGCCTACATAAGCTAGTAAAGGACACATCAAAGATGTTTTCGGGTTTTGTGTGGGGTTCGAACCCATGACCTTCACGCGACAGAGCGAGTCCACTCAGTCAGTGGAAAGCTTCTAGGTTATGATTTGGTATTTTATACTTTCAATGTCCAAGTTTAGAGTTAGAATTTAAAAAAAAGTATCGTATGAGGTAAAGGAATGTTTCTTATACACCTTTTACGAACTACCATATTTAAATCTTGAGGAAAGAAACCTCTACATTGTTTTCAAGTGTTACAAGTTCCTACAACTGCTGTTATGGAGACAGAATTTTAAAAATTATTTTATAGTTCTCTCTCCTCAATTGAACCCTAATCTCCTAATTAAAAACATGTTTAGTATGTAGTTTGAATGGTATTATGGGGATGAAAAATGAGAAACTAAACGAAGATGAAGAATAAATGATTTTAAAAATTGCTCCCAGAGGAATTAAGCTATAATGACCAGCTTTTGGCAACAGAAGAAAGGATGGATTCTGCTTTGCTGAATCTAATTCTCTCCATTTGTGTCAATTTTCTTCGATATTAATGCTCGAAAAGTTTTCCGAATATCCAACGAGCCCAATTAAAGATTTTTAGTATGATTATATGGTTTTAATGAGAAAACTGGGTATTGTCAGTTAAAAATTTTTAAAACTTCTCTGTTCCTCTAACACGGAATAATCGTTTTTAGCACTATTCCTGATAGCAAATATTACAACATTTTCAAATAAAATTTTATATTGTTCTCTCTAATAATAAATCTGCCATACGGTCATTATTTTTTAAATCTTCATCCTGCATACATTATAAACAATTCCGAATCAAATTATGGTAAAAAGTACAGGCACTCTGGATGCAGTATCAGTAAAATCCTTTTTACTGTAAAATACAATCTTACCTTAAAATTTTATACCGTAAATTTTACGGTAATATTTATTTCATTAAAGTGATTCAGTGACTTTACAAAAAATATTTTGTAAAAATTGCGGTGTATCAGATTTTTTTAGTAAAATTTTACGCTAAAAGGGATTTTGCGGTAAAAAGCACCGGTAAGCCGGTGCATTTTACCACAATTTGATCCGGAATTCCTTACAGTGCATGAAGGTATCGAATAATTTTTTTCCTTAATTTAAATTTTTTCTATGAAATTTAGGTTCCTTTTTTCATTGTTGTTAGAAGTGAAGTGAAATTTCATCGCAATTTTTTCTTGCTTTAGTAGTTGAAGGTAAGGCACTTTCAGTAGAATAATTTTTCTTTAAACTTTATATTTAATTGAAATTGAACTATATGCTGTTAGCTTGTATTTTGGATTCACCAGTTGCAATTATATTTACTCTCAATGGATTATTCGATGATATTAGATTTCTGAAAAAAGTAAATAAGTAATCAAAATTAATTAAAAAAAAACTCTACAATGTCTTAACCGGACCACTTGTTGCGACCACTTGTTAAATGTATGAAAAAACAGCTAAATGTTTATTGTTGGTTTACCCAGAAATAAAATTATCAACACTACGGTGAAAATTTTGTATCGTTAGCAAAATCTGCCCCATTTGGATCACTATCATGTTAAACACGATAATGCGAGGTATTTTTAAATTTTATGAAGTATAAATATGGACATGTTTTGATAATTTTATTCTGTAATTATAAATTTTGTAACCATTACTGAATCCTTTACTGTAACTCGAAACCTTTTCACATTTGTGAAAATTAAGATTAATTCAGACCTGTTGTAGCGAGGGCTTCCAAAGTATACTGAAGATTTGAATCCACAGCCTAGTGTGATGATCTAGTGAAACTAATTCCTCTTTACAATACAGAGAAATTTTAGGTGATCTAAGGTGGGACACTATTTATAAATCATAGTACAGATAAGAAATCTAGCTTCCAATGACATAATGTAAACCAGTCCCCCAAGGGTACTTGCGGTGCCTGTGTATAAAGGAAAAAATAATATTTAGGTCCAAAAGCAGAGTTTGCTGAAACTGATTTGAACCATCTTCTTAACCAATACTGTAGTTGGGGTGAAGAAATGTATTCTTCTTTTATTTATGGTTGGTTTGTTCTGTATTTTACACTATTTACAATAGTACTGTACTATTAATTAAGACATTTCTTTGAGAAAACATTAATATCATCCCTGTTAATTAAATCTGATAGCACATTTTGACATAGAAAGAAAGAATAAAATGGTGGGAGGCAGCTAACCAAACCATGCAAATTGAGTTGTCCAACGATCAGTTAACGTACCTCCTGTCACTTTGCTTCTTATACGCATGCGCTGGATCTTAGTTCAAATGACGCTCTGCTTAATCTGGGTATGTTGCTCACCCTGTTAATTGTTTTTCTGGTATAGCATATCGCACCGAGCAGTTCAAAGAGTTAGTTATGTATTTGTAGTGTATCTACCACTCCAAAAATATAATTCCAATTCGCAAGTATATAAGACATGTTAACTCGATTGCATGGTGGACATTGTCAATAACTACTACTCCTACATTGGTGACCCGGACGTGATGTAAACACGCCTACTTTGAAAGAAACTCCCACTTTGACATGAACAAGCTTATCTTAACAGTAATGCCCACTTCGATTTGAACAGCCCTGCTTTGATGGATGGCCTACATTCAACAGTTGACTTGCTACTTGTGACTGTGACATTATCCACCTCCTCGCGTTGTTGCTACTCAGTCTTGACCACTCACAACGTCGACCTGTATACACTCGACTGCTAATGGTAACATATGAGCGATAACGACCGTGAACTTAATACAGCGCCCACGATCAGCACTCAAAAGTACGGTGATCTTAATACAGCTCTTCCGTCTTCTCACAAAACAGCAATGAATCATGTAGTGGTATCCGTTCATCGAATTCTATCACAGATAAAATTCTGGTGGGGGAGTACTGTAGTGTATCTACCACTACAAAAATATAATTCTAATTCACTTGTATATAAGACATGTTAACTCGATTCTTCGGTGGGGTACCTTTTCATAGATGAAGGTTAACATTGTCGATAACTACTACTCCTACATATTCCAAGAGCTAGACTTCTCCTTTATATATTGTTTCTTACAGCTTTGGACTTACCTTATCGTGGTAAGCATAAATTGATAGAGTAATGTAGGAGAGTGATTATACTGAATGAGAACAAAATTATAAGACCGACAGAACAAAATAAAAAAGAAATGAAAAAAATGCAGCGTTAATATATACGTATAATATTGCAGTGTCTTCTGTTCCAGTTTTCTCTGTAGCCATTCTTTATTTTTATCGTCATAATCTCTAGTTATTTACGAACCTAAAACTATTCATTTTATTCAAGAGAAATTTATTTTGAAACGTTTTTCTTTCTTCTTAACATACATATAACAAAACATACGTATAACAAAAATCTTCAAAATTGGGTAAGATTTGAGTGTAGTTGTTAATGCATCTTCAGAAAAATTGGTTCAAAATCGAGCAATTATTTCGGTATCTTAAATCATAAGAGTGGGCAAATTTACGTTATCCTTAATGATATGTTGAAAGGAACTGTATTATTGGTACCATAAAATATAATTGCTTGCAAATTTGCTTCAATAAATTTCTATAAAATGTTTGTTTTCTTCATTTGTTTTCTTTGAGTTGAAAGATAATTGGTATCTTGAACCATAATACAGTGCAAAATTACTTTACCTTAATAAAATAATAAAGGAAACCCCGTGTCTCTGTTCAAGTTTGAATCATAATAATGGTATCTTAAACCACAATAAAGTGCAATTTTCGTTAACCTTAATAAGTTGTCCAAATGAATCATATGTATTCGTTAAAGTTGGACCATAGTATCGTGAATAAAATAACATTATCTAACAACATCAATAAATAACAGCCGATCCAATTTAATGGGTTTACGACTAATAATGCTCAATTCCGTAACCTTGTAATTTTGAACCCAATCCAGAAGACAAGGAAAGTCCTACACTGAATATTGGGAAAAATTTGCCTTCATGGAGGACTTTTCGATGGAGCTAACCCGCATTTGCGTTACATAGAGAGGAAGACCACGAGAACCTCACTCTGTTAGCCTGGTGGCAAGGGGTTCTAACCCATGATCCGTCTATCACTGAGGATATTTCACGTCAGCACTGTGGTCGGTGCAAGTCGGATGCAGAATTCGTATCGACTGGGATTCGACATTGGAAGGCAAAAGCTCCACAAATGAACAAATTTGAAAATATTTTTTTTTTTTGGAATAGCAACTTGACTCATGAAAACATGAATAAATATTTCTTAATTATTCTCTTACATTTAAAGTAAGCCAATTTTAAAAAAAGACTATTTTGAACATAAGTGTAAATTAAATTCTGCTGTAACGTTCGTCTTCTTAGAGTAATGAAGTAGTTACTACAATTGCAAAGTAGTTCGTAGTCACTACATTTAAAAAAAATAGTTGTAGTTAACTGCATTTGTAACAAAATAATTGTAGCTGCAGTAAGCTGCAAAAATAATGCAGTTTTTTCGATCACAGACATCACCAGTACTTAAAGATAATATTATTCAAGCTGTCTCAAAATCTCAAAAATTCTTGCATCGCTATTGAAGTTGTATTTTCTTATCATATATATAGAGAGAAAAATCTATTTTATATCTGAACTATCTGTAAAAATTAAAACTTAAAACTTTTTAAATTAAAACTTTTTAAATTAGGCTTTCGGCTATTTTTTAAGGAACTTACTGTTCCGCAAACATTTCGAGCAAAACTTTAAAAAAGTAGTTTGTAATAAACAGTTTTATTTCTCGCTTTTTTCATGAGTTCATAGTACACTCAAAGCACACATGTCCCATGCATAATTCATTGAATTTTAAACCAGTTCACTAAATGCACTCGTAAACAAAATGTTCCCAACACTAGCATCTCACTTCCTCGAAACTCTGATTTTCAGAAAACCAGTTTTCTTTTTTTTAAAACAAATGCTGAGAGAGGCACGGAAAAACGTAGTCATGTTTTAAGAGAACTGCTGCTCTTGTATCGTCTTTCCCACTTCAATAATTTGGTCTAAATCTGTAAACCACTGAATAAACTTTTTTAACTTAGTTTAAAATGTCTTTGGAGTTTTTTACGTTTTCACAATGCTTAAGAAAAGAGTCTTTTGAGAGGCAACCTGAAAGCTAGGTTATGCAAATATTTTATCTTTAGTGTTATTTAATAATTATCTGAATTAATGCATTATTTAGAATACTTCCGATTATATTTAAGTGCTTCTTTTTATTTTCAAACAAACTTGGTTGTTACAAGCTTTCTTGAATTTTATTTATTTCTTCAGTGTTGGTATCAAATTTGTACTCCAATTAATTATAAATTATACAATTTATTTAATTTGCAAAATAGCAGTTTTCGAATAACTATTAATTCTTTAAGGAAAAATAAGGTATCAGTGAAGTTTATAGCTGTCTGAACTCAAAGCGTTAGATTAAGATAGTTTTGTTAGTATGAAATATTTACCCCGACCTGCCCCAATTTAGGGCATACGGGTAAATGTTTATTAAAATCAAGAAAACAAAAAAGTACATAAACTACAAAAAAGTTACATTACAGAGTAACATTATGTAAACATTACAGAGTCTGATGGCAACAGCAGTAAAATAATTAAAATGCTCCGAGAGTAATGTGGTAAAACAAACAATTATCAAATACAATTAAAAGGAGACGCTAAAATTTGCAAAGCAAGGAAAGGCAATGTAAATAAGCCAATTAAAAAGCACAATGTAGTGAATAAATAGATTAAAACAGAATTAAAAAGCGAATGAGATAGATAAAACAACAAAACGTTGTCAAAATAACGGGAAGCGAACAGGCGGGCAGCCCAACAACCGGGACTGAGATTAATTCGTGTAGAGCGGATCCAAAATGTCATCAGGGGCGAGTGCGTCCTCCAGGGTGCGTTTAATGATGTCTTTAATAATTTGCCTCTGTTTATTAGTCCTGCACCAAGATCTTATGTCGCCTCTTCTGTCAAAACTATTTCCCCTAATGGTTGCAAATTTTTGACAGTCAAGCATCAGATGTTTAATAGTCTGATAGTGACCGCAATATTTGCACGCGGAGGATTTTTGAAACATCCTAGCTTGGTGATCGCCAAATACACCATGGGAAGTTAAAAANATTTATTTCAAATGGCAGAGGTAATTGACATGAAAAAGCAAAAACATAGGAACAAAACAAGAAAGTAAAAAGTCATTTCCTTAGGAGCGCTCTTGCTTCCCAATATCGCTCGGTAGACAACGACCCGCGGAGGGCCCTGCAGCACAGGATGTGACTGCCATCCAAAACAGCTTGGCTCATGCATAGAGAACAATAGGGATCAGGTGCCAGCCCTAAACGAAACAGGTGCGCGGCTAGGCAGTCATGTCCGGTATATAGTCGAAACTGAGCCTCCGCTTCGCTGCGCGGCCAGTCTGGAATGGTGTTCTGTCGAAGATCTCTCCACACTTTGGTTTTTACCCTTTCTGACAATTGATGGTGGAAATCCCCATTGATTTTTGATCTAATAATCCTTTTTAAAGTTGAAAAGGGGACTGGGCTACTAAGAGCCTGGAGAATTCTTGTGCCCCTCTTTGCCAAAACATCAGCCCTCTCATTTCCCGCAATATCACAATGCCCGGAAATCCATTGTAGGGCCACAGTTTTGCCAAAATGGTGGAGTTTACGTATCGATGTTTTTGAATAAATATTATGAAATCAAAAAAAAAAAAAATCTCAAATGATTTACTTTTCCGAAAAAACTCACGGAATCTATATAACATAAACGGAAAGAAATATTTTGTATATTTGCTTCATGACTAAAAACTCTCTCGGAAATAAAACTCTCACCTTTGACGATTCAGCACTCCTTGAGTTGCTTGTTGCTAATTTTGAGAATCATTTCGTCACGAAACCACGTGATTTGTGGCTAAACGCGAACTCTCAAATATATAAGGAAAATAGTTCCTCAACTCGAAACCTTATCGTAGTGCATTCGGGGTGACTATTAATTAGAGTAACGAAACTAGAATGAAGATCGAAAATAAAGTGGTGAAGGATGCAGACGGTCTGTATGGTGGTTAAGGAGTTTGTCTCATACCAGGAAGATCCCTGGTTCGAATCCCACTTCGCCCATGTGTGAATTCTGATTTTTTCTCACCTACTTGTGTTGTTGGGACGACAATGATAAAACTATGTGGTGACAAACTGTAAAGTGATTATTATAAAAGTTAGATGTATTAGGCTCTACGACTTTTTTTTCGTGAAAAAAAAATAGAATGACCGAATATTCTTCCACTTTTTGCAAAATTCGTCGATAGTTATTTTATCACTATGACGAAATTTCTAATCGGTGCATATACTAGAAAACTGTTTAGTCAAAAAAGAATGTTTTGATTTAGCCAGTAAAAAAATTTATGCACCAAATATTACAGAAATCTAAATTGCGTAGCACAATTTTGTAAGACTACGTAATGGTTCAACTATATATTCTTAGAAACTACGAGTCATTTCTAAATATTGGATTTAAAATAAACGATCAAAAAACGGCAAGAAAGCAATTCTAATGAGCATTGTGAATATTTGAACGTGCTACTTGCTCGACAACACATTTAAATACTTAAATTAACTTTCTTATCAATAAAATGCGATAAATTTCTTTTGGTAAAATAATTTTTCCAGTTAATGTATTCCTATGCATAGAAAATTTTAAAATATTCAAAGAATGTTGATTATAGCTTTAAAAATGTATAAAATAGAAATGGTTGCTATTTTATTAAATGTGAGAATATTTGCGAAATGTATGATCTTATTTATTTTTGAAAGCTTAGTTCTAAATGAGTTTGGATTTTTAAAAGTATTCCCCATTTAAAAGCATTTTTGGAGAGATATTTCCAGAATTTTATTAATTTATTCAATCTATTATTATTTGGTTTTTATAAATAGCTCTGCTTAAAATACATTTTATTAAATTTACAGTTAAACAAATTTTAATAAAGACAGTGCATTAGATGCAAAACAATTGTTTTTGTTTCAGTCTGCAGTAATTTATAAATTCCTTATATCTTCATTTAACTCTCTAAGCTTATGCTAATTTAAGACACTTTTCTAATTTCTTTTGCTTGTCATACGCTATAGACATATGAAATATATTGGACCTATCTTTGGTACAGTTTCCATCGATTACGTGTCGATTTAAATATCTAATATTTCCTTAACGCGAAAAATACTTAGTGTCTGTGGCAAGTCTGTACGATTTTCTTTCAAAACAGTTTTTTCTTAGGTTAAACAAATGCATAGAATTTATTTTGTCAGTAAAAAATCACTTATTGAGACATAAATTTACCAAAAATCCAATTTTGATTCAAGTTTTATTTGTTCTACAGACAAAGAGCACTGTTGATTATAAATTGTTTTTTAGTTATGGCCGTTTTCTGAAATAATTTGAAATTTTTTTTTAATTTTAAAAGGTAAAAAGTAGAATTAGAAATCTGTTTTGAGTAATATGCTCCTAACGGTAAAAAGAAATGAAACTGGCGAAATTACCACACTGTATGGTATTGACACCGATGGTAAAAAAACATTATTCTAGTAATAATTTTTTTTAATTTATTTAAACCCTTTATTTTTTTAATTTTTCCGTTCATATGATAACTGTTGACTGGAAATTCTTGTTTTTATAATTATAGTTCTTATTACCTCACATTTAATGAAAAATACAAAACTTAAAAGTAAATGTAACTGAATAAATGGTTTTTGTACCAATCATTAAGGTATCATGATAAAATTACGACATTTACTAAATTTTATCACATATTATAAAACCATATTTCGTTCTTAATTTAACCAAAATCCTTGGCAAAGCGCTTCGGTAAACAAAAACCGAAATGTTTGTAGATTCCTTAAAGCCAGAAACACAGTACATTTTACCATATTCTGGTATTTTTTTACATGTATTTTTTCTCTGAGTAAGTTTCTATAATAACTACACCCAAGAATAATATTGATACTGATCATTTCTCGATCTATATGCATGCATCTTACTATGTAGATTATATGCATGCATCTTACTATGCAGATTATATGCATGCGTCATACTATGCAGATTATATGCATGCATCATACTATGTAGATTGAGGACAACGTAATGTGTTGTAATCAAATTTCGCTTATAAACATACTTTTTCTGATTGAATACACTTCTTTTAATGATTTGGCTTAAAGGCTCAAAATTTATAATTATCTCGTTTCTTTGTTGCATAAAATTGTCTTGTTGATGTAAATGCGACTCCGTGGACACGACTCCGTGTTTCTTTCATAATTCTACATGCAATGAAATGTAACTTCTGTATCTTCGTTGACATATTAATATAGTGTTTTATTCATTGAATCCACATGCTCGACATTGGTAAACATTTACTTTTGATTTAATTGTAAATAGCTTAATCTAGGTTTTTACAAACTTAGGACTAGAATAAAAAAAAGATAAGTGATTTCTAATTAATAAGAAAAATGTAAGCGTATAGCTTATTTTTTTTTAGTATAAATGGATATAGAAACTTCATAAATCGCAGATTTAAAACAAAGAGACAGATTAAGAGAAAAATATTTTCGACTGGGAAATAATTTCCTTTGTTATCAGAAATTTTCTTAATTGTGATAATGATGCCTTAAGGGTCAGGAAAGAAAGTTAATGATTGTCATTATTTCTCTACTTTTCTAATTATTGAATGACATTACACGGAAAATTATTTATCACACAAAATATTATGGATAATTCAATACAAATGACTAGTGATCTGGCAAGACGTGAAGCTTAACGTGCAATTAATAGTCATGACATTAATAGGCCTTACATATTTCTGAGAATTTTAGAAGAGTACAATTTACACTTAATCCTTCTCAATGAAGACACTAATTTTAAATTTTTCTTAGAAATACATTTAGATAAGACATCACCAATTATTGAAATAGATTATATTTATGTAACTATATAATTAAGATTCATTTTAAATGAATTCGCAAATAAGATTTTCATTTCCAATGGATTCAGAAATAAAATGTTTTCACTTCCAATGGACTCACAAGTAGGATATTTTCACTTCCAATGGATTCAAAAATAAGAGGTTTTCATTGCTAATGGCTGTTAAAAGTCCAGAATAAAAGTTACTTTCAGATTAAGATTCACAAGTTAGATATTTTCATTTCCAATGAATTCGCAAAAAAGAATTTTATTTCCAATAGATTCATAAATAAAATGTTTTCACTTCCAATGGACTTACAAGTAGGATATTTTCACTTCCAATGGATTTAAAAATAAGAGGTTTTCATTTCTAATGGCTGTTAAAAGTCAAAAATGAAAGTTACTTTATGTTGGCGTTTAAAATTGTTCGTTATTAATTTCTATCCGTTGAATAATTTAAGTTACTTAACCTACCGCTTATTAGCCATATCTCAATATTTTTTTTTAATGGTTTTTATGACTAGTGAAGATCTAATTAAAATTGTCGCATGCTTTAATCTAACAACTTTAATCTAACAATTCATGGAGGCCTTGCTGTTATCGGTACCTAATTTATCATTATTTTTAATTTATCAATTTATCATTATCCAATATACATTTTGTAGCAGCTTCATAGAATTACTAGAATATAAATTAGAAATTCCATTTATCAAAATATTAACTATGCATATAGTATCGTTTAACCTATAATATCCAGAATTTGCCACAATTTTCTCCAATTTTATTTCATTAGTTCCTTCTTGTTGAGTTTCCATTATTTAAGTTCATAAAGATAGAGACGCAATATAGAAGCATAAGTATCAATATTAGAAGCATGTGGTGTCATAGATTATTAAATTACGGCGACGTCGTCACCATACTTTGCAAAATTATTAACGATGATTTAACTTGTGATAACAAGAGATAAGAAATCAAAGATAAGTAATTCATAAAAACGTGGGTTGAAAGTTATTCTTGACGGATTAGAGTGGTAAGCTAGCAATTTGCTCATATTATAAAAAGTTAATCTCATACTATGAAAATCTCTTTTTTTCGGATGTAGCACGTTTTTGGATATTACATGCATTACACAATAATTATTTTTAGAGGAAAAAAAATCCTAAATAGTTACATACTTATAAATGCAAATTTTATGGTAACAAGTCTTCCTTTTGTAACAATAAATAATATGAAAATTTGAATTTTTCATCATTGTTTCCAACGAGTTTTTTTTTTTAGTAAGGTCGGTTCATAAAAGCTTAAAAATACAGTTTTTGAACAGATTTTAATTAGCATTTTTATTAGAGTTTTGCAATATTTTCAACTAAATGAAATTTTTTCCATTGAAAAGTTACGTATTGAGTAGTATCGAGTGTTGCGTAAAGTCAGGCTAATGAATATTCTTCAATTATACTGGAACGTGAATTATCAGCTGAAGAGAATATCTTCAAAATCTATTCTATTTAATACGCACAGAACTTTTAGAATCAAACAAAAGTTGAATGCTTGTAGAACGAGTTTAATGGATTTTCCATGGCAACCCCAAACAATCTGAAAAGAAATTCTTGGAATTCTTTTCAAACATCGTTTCGCTGTTTTTATTATGGCAAAAATTAGAGAAAATATATTCTTTTTTTTTTAAATAATTCGATACTCACAAATTACGATTCATTATTTTAAATTTTCTACTTGTCATCCTCAGTTAACGGAAGTAAGAATGCTTTCAGTAAGTAAATAATATTTTGAAAAGGTGGCATTAACCTTATGGGTGATTTTCATATTTTTAATGCCTTCAATAGTTGCTTCCCAGCGTGAAATCGAAGCCTGCGAGAAGTTTTGACGATTTTCCTTCTATGTATGTGGTTTGCAACTATTATTCTGTGGCAAGTTGTCATCATCTTTTTATATCTTATATCCACTCTCAATATTTTTGTCGAGTTTTTGGACATACCGTATAATGATTGATCAACAACGTAGTTAAAAAAAATCAGTAGAAAGCCTTTTATTGATGCGTCAAATGAGGCAAAAACCTTATGGATTATTTCCTCTGTTTTAATTCATGCTACTTTCTAAACAGAATTGGACACTTCCAACTGAGCGAAAACAATAAGTAATCTATTGGTATTTACATTATATAAACTAAGCATTAACCACTCCTTTAAAACGCTTTCTTAGTTAAATAAAATTAACACAACTTTTTCGACTGAATTTTATTACATTAGATGATCTTAAACAATAAAAATATGGAGAAAACTATCAAAGTTCCGACCATCACATGATTTGAAAAATCCTATGCTCTAAGTGTAAGAAAATAGTGTTTTGTCGGACGAAAACCTGAAAAATAACTGAAATAATTGAAAAATATTTTAAGGATTTATAAATAAGTTTAAAGTGCTTACTTTAATTTAATTTCTGTTAAAATATTAACAAGATTTCGTTCGTTGCTTTTTAGATACGTATAAAGTTTTCACACCGTAATAAATTATCTGTTACCATCTTTTGTAAAGAATATTATCGGGAAATGTACTATTTAAAAAATTTTTTTATTTGCAAACGTCTAGATAATATTAAAAAAAATTGGTCCTACAATCAATTAGTTAGCATCATGACTTTCAAAAACTTACCTTTTTTGATTTACAGATGAATTTTTCAATAATTTATATTAATTCCGGTTATTAGACATAATTATAAATTTACTCTCAATTAATCTCTCTCTGTTGAAATAGCAGCGGAGTTTCGTACGTTCATTTCTTGGATATGTAACAAAAAAGTGAATTGTTTCTTCTAAAAAAAATAATACTGTAAATATACTTATTTATCGACAATGTGCTAAGAATATTATCGAGAACTATCTTTCTTAACTTTGGACTTTTTGGGAAAATATAGAAAGTTTTCATTTAGAGTCTTCGTGAGATATTTCCCCCCGCATAATCCTCTGTTTTGCATGTTGGAAAACAATATGATATCTTATGGATAAATATTACAAAACAATATAAGGAATATTTAGATTTTGGAAAAATGGATTTAAGATTGGATAAATAAGTTTAAACCACTTGCTCGTTATTTTTTATTTAAATGTGTTTCGTTAAAAGCTCGGCTTTGTGAGTCATAATTTTGGACACGCATTAAAACACTAAATTACTTTTCTAAACATTTTTCCCTCAGTAATATAATTTATTTGTTACCACCATTCAATGATAATATTATGATGAAAAAGTCTTATTTATATATTATTATTAGTTTCATTTAGACACTATTGTATCTAGACAACAACTAGACACTTTTATAGAAAACACTTAGGCACTATTGCAAAAAACAAACAAACAAAAGCAAAACAGTTTTGATATTATAGGCATAGTTAACATCATTAATGTAAGGAATTTGTCCTTTTATTGAAAAAATAAATTCTTCAAATATGTGATGAGAAACGATTCAAATAATGTATATCAACTTTTGTCACTAAATTGAAATATAATTTTTTCCTAAAATCTTTACCATGAATTTTAATTAAACTTAAGCACTTTCATTTAAAAGCTATTGCATCTCGACAACATCTAGACACTATTACAGAAAACACCTAGACACTATTGCAAAAAACAAACAAACAAAAACAAAACAGTTTTGATATTATAGGCATAGTTAACATCATTAATGTAAGGAATTTGTTCTTTTTTCATTGAGAAAATATATTTTTTAAATTCGTGATGAGAAGCGATTCAAATAATGTATATCATCTATTGTCACTAAACTGAATTATAATTTCTTTCTAAAATCTTTACCATGAATTTTAGTCCGGAAGACACGGTTCCCAGCAGATCACCGAAGTCAAGCATCACTGGCTGCGGTCAGTGTGCGGGCGGGTGATCACTTGGATTAGCCTGCGTAGGGACCGAGGGTGTGCGGTATTGGTCTTCGTTAAACTGTTCTACCTTAAAGTGCTCGACTTCGCGTGCAGGTCGTCGGTCTACCGAAGCGGAGGTGCCACCCCCTCTGAAGATTATCAAAATTGTGATGGCATGTCTTCGTCAAGACATGTGTGATGGCATGTCTTTCCCAGACCGTCGCCAATAGCCCATTGTGCAGCTCTAGTGCGACGTAAATTAACTAAAACAACAATTACCATGAATTTTATTAAACTTAAACGCTTTCAGAGTTTTAAATTTAGATTACTATAATATTCCACCATCCTATTTAAATTCTAAAAAGCAATCAACGCAGGGCTAAAATGTTGAAATAGTTTTCCTCTGAAAACAATTAATGGTTGGCAATTAATCACTAATAAAATATTTACTTTAGTACCTGCTTAGTTTACTTCAGAAACTCTTTTTCTAAAGCAAACCTTATCTATTATCTTGTCGTTCGAAATGAATCGCAAGTAACTCGGCTTACTATAAAATATAAATTGATACAATCCCCATTATCATTAATTTCTTAGGAGAGAGAGAGACTTAAAGTATCAGCAAGAAATGAAGCAATTAGATACTCGAAGGAGGTAGCTTTGGTCCATTTATCATTTCTGCACAACCTTATAATTTCTCTTCCAGTCACACCTGCAATCTTCGCTCACTCTTTTGGGTTACTAAATTTGTGATAAAGCTATTTAGAAGAGTTTTTTTCCCAGCCCACTTCAGTTTGAATAAGTTAATTAACTGAATGTTTCTGAAAATAATTTATTTTAAGGTATTATATCCTCGAGGGGCGTTGACTTGCGGCTCTAATTGAAGGCACTTTCTTTTTAATAAAATTTTTATAAAAGGCTTTCTATTTATAAAAGTGTAACTGTTTCGCGTAATGAAACGATAAGTCAAATTGCTTGGCTTATTCTTAGTTTTGCCGTTTTTTTTATTGGAATGAATGATTTGATGCTGATAAGGGAAAAACGTTCTTCAAAAGAGAATAAGAAAAATAAAAAAGAATAATAAATTTATAAAATAATAAAAATATTTTTTTTTAAAAAAAAGAGCCTGAGTATATGAAACAACGAAAATATATAATCTTGTCGCTAGATCTCACGATTATATTCACAAAATAATGCTTACTATTATTCAACTAATATAGCTAAAGCAAAATATATTAATAATTTTTTTAAATTTTAATTTTGTTTTAATTTTTAAAAATTCAATATTTTTAATAATAATTTTCTTATTATTTTTTCAAAAATTGCTTTTTTTTTCTTTTTAAAAAAAAAATTTCTATTCCTCTTTTCTTTGTATTTTTAGTTTATAATATTTTAATTAAATTTAACACAAAGAAACTATCAAAGTATAAATAATAATTGTCCAAGTTAAAAAATTAATAAAAATGTAAGAAGTTAAAAATTAAAATTTTAAAATCTATTCTGAGGGAAATTTGAAGAAATTAAATTCTTATACTGTGTCTCTACAAAAGTTAACAACATTTTTTTAAAAACTCAGTTCCAAAAACGCGCAGTTTCCTAAATTGTGCAAAAATGTTTGCGATTGCTATGTTTGATAAAAAACATAAAATTTATGTATACAAAAATGTATGTTTGATAAAAATATAAAGCTTACAATATTTTGTACGGAATGAGAGTAAATGTTTAAACTAAACATTTCAAATTTTTGATCAGTATAGTTATATTTTAGACTTAAAAAGTTTTCAGTTAATATTCTGTGTAAAGAACTAAAGAAAATAACATTAGTGTTTAATGTCTGAAAAGTTCTAAAGAAATATAAGAAAAAAAATAAAAGTAGTGCATTTTATTTTCGAAGAGTAATACATATTTTAAACTGAATTTAAACCCTTCGGAAAATATTGTCTTAAATGATTGTAATTTTTTTTTAAATAATAACAAATTGAAATGCCTTACTTAAACTTATTTGTGGAAATGTTGTTAATTTCCCTACAATTTAGCAACTCAAATAGCTGTTCTGCTACTTAAATATTGATTCCGGAGGCAGGAGTGGCGTTTAATTGTTTATTAAGCTTTCACATTTTGCTTAATTTCTCTAACTGAATAGATTAGATTTCGTGCGCATTAAAGAATTCTTATGGTTTTTGCAATTAAATAACCATAGAATGAAAAGATATTAGATTTAAATATAATAAAATAACATGCAAAATGTACCCAAGCAACCGACAATGCAATGCGCCTACATAACCAAAGCAATATTTCAGTTATTTTATCCCATAAAAATTTCCAACTTTTATTTCCCTAAAAGAATTTCAAAATCAAAACAAATTTAATTTTTTACACTTTTATATGCTCATAAATAATTTAATGTTTTGCTTAAGCAGATTGAATTAAAATGATACTGTCAAATAGGGCCACTTTGGTTCTATAAAATGAAGTTGTTATATATTGGTTCCTGAGAAATCAAACTTTAAATATACGGCATCTTTAAAATCTGATTTCTCCGGAACTATTCGACTATTTCCACCGATTTCTTAAAATTGCATACTCTAAAATGACATAAAAATTGTATACCTTACAATTCAAAATCTTTTGGACCATTATTTAAAAAGAAATGATAAAAAGGCAATAAGCATTTACCAAAATTTATTTTTTGCATGGAAATATAATAAGTGAAATTTATAATTCTGTGCAAAGATTTTTCAATTCGCTTAAAAAGTTCTCGAGATATTGCGAACATAAAGTAAAATTACATTCAAGGATACAAACTTTTCCCAGCTGTCCTGACCCAAATATGGGAACCATATTACCCTGATTGCTGCTATTTCCTATATTTTGGGGTCAGAAATCCGTTTATAAAAGGTATGTTTATTTAGAAAAAAGTATGTTTTTGTGTCTGAATTCTTAACTTTAAAAATCGCCTTCGCCAATTAATTATCGTTTTTCAGAATATCCTTTCGAACCATTCGAGTCCCAAAACGTGAAGATCCGATCATTAGATCAAAAGTTATTCAGCATGGTCCTTTTTTTGGGTGCACTATGCATTTAGTGAAAAATAAAAAACTAAAAAAGTAAATATATCCGAATAAATTAGTTTTTGTTCCAGGCTCTAAGGTATTATGATAAAATCGCCAATTTTTTTCGCCTATTATAAAATCATATTTTATTGTTATTTTTACCAAAATCATATACAAAGCACTTCGGTTAAAATAACTGAGTAAAGCCATGAACACGGTAGATTTTACTATATCCTGGTAGTTTTAACCATTACTTTTTTCTCAGTATAATTACGTTATAAAATTAAATCAAGCTTTAGTTTTCTTTCATATTGTTGTTATTAATTATAATTATTTATTCTTGCTAAGTCTACTTACTACTGAACCACGCAACAAAGTAATACTTAAGAACTTTTGCAAAGCATTTTCTTAGAATTTTTGTCATATTTCTTCGACGTTTCTGCTTTGAAATCGATTCTTCCTATATAACGCAAGACATTGTTTTGAAAAATAAGTTTAACTCCTTTTATACGTTTTATGGAATTCAGAGTATTTTTACTGTTTTTTGGCCGAAACAACCCTTTCCCTAAGTTTATCAATATTTTTATACTCGAGTACATGTTTTTCGAAGGAAAATAAATGAAAAAAATATTTTTAAAATGAAAAATTGTCCAACCAAAGGAAACCACTTTTCACTTTGAAATAGGATTCTGCCAAACTGAAAGGAATTGTTTCTCTCTCTAAGAACCCTTCAATTTTCCTTATTTTGAAAATTTCAAAAAAATTTCTTTCCACTTTGGGGCTAGTTGAGAAGTAACCAGAAGCTTTCCTTAGAACTAAAGGATGCAGTTATTTTTCTTTTTTAAACTTTCATTGTTTTAACTAGTTACAATTACAGCTTTTTTATTTTTCTTCTAATTTTTTCATTAAAAATCGTTAAACTTTTAAATACTCATAGATTTCTGTCACGTTTAATTCATACAGATCTGCTCTTCGTTCGTTTATTTGTCCCTAATTTAAATATAGTAGTACTATATAGATGTTTTAATTTTTTTATCGTGTGAAACTATATAGTTCTTAATTTGGCAATGAATAATATTTGCATTTTTATTATAAAATGAGCAATCAAAACAATTTTATAATTTTGCTTTATTGTATTAATTATTATTGTACAATTTTGCATATTGCATTAACACAATGTAGCTTTGGGGGTCATCGAGCAGTCGAGGGTAGAGTCCAGTTTTATTAAAAAAAATACAACTGAGTACCGTAATATTTCAAAATCCTTTTGTTTAGTTTTTGAACAGCTGACTGGTTGTGTAGGGGGCAGGGATTCCTCGCATCAGAAATGTTCTGGGTTCGAATCCCGGGCAAGGCATGGATGTGACCCGCCCTATAAAGGGGTTGTGGTAGTGTAACGTGGGCGACGTTGCTCCACCGCCGTGGCTTCGCCATAGGTGCCCACATGGTAACGAAAGGAGAGTTAGCAGTTCTGGCACTTTCTGTGGAACTTTCTGTTAGAAAAAGAAAGTTTTTGAGCACAGTTTCAAAACTTTTTTACACAAGCATAATTTTAAGTGAAATTTAATTTAAGATTATTTATTTCAATAAATATTCTCAATAATAATGAACGAAAAAGTTTACATTTTAAGATACTATACAAATTTTTATATTGTTTTATGTTAAGCAATTTTAGATTCAAAAAATGCGAACGGAATTGGTCAAATAGTTCCTTTAGTAAAAAATTAATATAATTTTTTCTAACTATTAAGATCGCGAAGTGATAAACCAATCAATGTATCAACATATACTGTTCTGATTTAAATTTTGGACACCAAATTTTCACAGATTTCAAACTTTTCTTTAACTATAATATTAATTCCAAAATTGAGCAAATGATTAAATATTATACATTCAAATTTCGAACATATTTTCAATGCTAATAGTTTTAAGTTAAGAAATAAACAATTAGCTTTGTTTTTTTTCTTTCACGTTTAGAAATTGCCAATGTTCTGAAATTTTCAACATACCACAGTTTTCTAGCCTACTCTATCACTTTTTGTTTACTTGAGAGATTGAAAAACTCCCTCATTCTTCCCAGATAAATTGTTTTTCAATTGATTCTGCTTTAAAGAAATGTTATCTATACAAAACAAACAAAACTTTTTGTTTAGTACCGAAACTACTTATTAGTTGAGAAGCAGTTTTTTTACGAAAGACAAACCAATATTTATTGTTTATTTATATACTTTTATACTTGAAATGTAGCAGAAATTCCTTTTTTCTCAAAGATGGTTTTGATATTTATCAAAAAGTTTCAGTATTAACATTTTGGGAATGTATCTACTTTAGTGGTGTGAGATATAATATTGATCTATATGGTGTTCCAAAAGTATGGCTTGAATAAGAAATCTACAGAGGGAAAAAAAGTAGGTCAAAAGTTTTAGAATATGGTTAAATTGACCGTGTTTCTGGCTCAATAGAAAACACAAAAAAGCTCGATATTTTTTGCTTAAGCGTTTCTGTAAAATTAACAATAAAATATGGCTTTATAATGTGCTATAAAATGTGGTACATTTACAATGATATTTTATATCATGGCATAAAAATCATTTATTCGGTTAAGTTTGCTTTTAACTTCTGTAATTTTTATTAAAAGTGTGGAAATACGAACTATGCTTTAATAAACTAGAATTTTCAGTAAATCGCAACCATATGAACGGATAAATTGACAAAATAATGGTTTAAATACGGTATATTTTCATTTTATTATCCAGCATTATGGTTTATATTGCCAGTTATATCACTAACATACAGTTTAGTGATTTTTACCTGAACTTTTTTCTCTATGAAAACCTCCCTACCACGCTTGAAAGACTGTGTGCCTGACTTCCTCAGACAAGACAATTGTCCCTGGAAATCATCTATAAAATCCCTCCAAACGACATCAAAATATACTCTGATAGCTGTAAAATGGATAGACAGACAGGCAGCGGAGTGTTTATTGAAACACATTGAGAGAACTACACTCTTCATCAACGCAACACCGATTTTTGTTCCGTCTTTCGAAGTGAACTAATTGCAATCGACAGAGGATTAGAGAAAATCTTGAGAGAAGGGCACTTTGGAAATACTTAGATACAATCTGACAGCCGTAGTTCAATTCAACACCTCAAAAATTGGGCCCTCATAGGAGATAAAACCAGTTTTTCGATCTTGCAAAAAGTAAAGTTCATTTCCCAGCAGCATGAAGTCCACTTTCAATGGATCCCGTTCCACGCCGATATCCACGGAAACGAGTTGGCTGACACTCTTGCAAAGAAGGGACTGGACCATCTAGTCCCCTCCACCTCAGAGCTTACATACCTTGAACTTTTCACATGGCAAAGGGCCCAGAACAAATAAAAGTGGCTGCTTCCTATGTAAAAAGTTGGTATAAAGTAAAAAGACCAGGACTCTCTCTATCTCTTCCTGGTGACAGGCAGACCAACACTTGCTTATCTCGACTGGCCAGTGGACACCTGAAAAGTCTCATATTTTCTGCTAATCAAAAGATCTTTCCTCTTTGCCCTAAATGCCAACAAAACCAGGCATCACCTGAGCATATCTTGAACTGTTTAGGGCTGGACTGGAACGACATTCATTCCTCTCCCATTTTAGGCTCGGACTTCCTAAATGTCAACGGATTTATTGATCTGGTCTGGCGGAGTCAGACCAGACGGGAATTAGCAACAACAACTTTTTTCTCCGTGTAAGAAATACACTTTTGAAACATCGTCAAATGATGCTTTAACAATTTTAAACTTAACTTTTAGTATATATTTTTGGAATTCTCTATTAAAATTTAATGGATACATTCAAAAATTATAAATACCTTAGCTATGAAGGCAATTAAAGGGGTTGGTTTAGTCTGTTGACGATGGATAGCCTTCTATTCTTATTTCAGTTTTTGAATAAATTAAAAGCGTGTTTTTTTGAAGATTTTTCGCAAGAAAAACAAAACAACAGCAAGCTTTGATTAAAACGTAAAAGAAAGCTATAATTTTTAAACTTTAATGCTATCCTTTATAATGTAATCTGTTCTTAAAAACGAACAGAAAATTTGACAGTTAAAGAACTATTAAACTTTTACTTTCAAAAAATCAAAAATCACCAACATGCGAAATTTTCCCACATAGATCAAAATTGAAAAAACCTTAAAAAATACCTACAAAGCCATAATTTTAAACTATAAATACTATCCTTTCGTAATGAGATATCCTTTCTTTAAAATGAACAGAAAATTAAAAAGTTATTCAAAATTTATTTTTTAAAAATCGCTTACATGGCGAGATTTTTACATCTAGATAAAATCATTACAATCGCTAAATAATTTTCGATTTAGTGCATTTTTCAAACAAATCAGCATTGGAGAATTTTTGTAATATTACACAAGATAGATAAAAAATTCAACTGCTATTCTAATTTTTTGAAAAAAAAGCTATGTATTTTTTTATAATGACATTTTACCCCATTTTAACAAGAAAGTTAAAAAAAAAAATTAACAAAATCCGGGTGTTGAAGTAGCCTTACCCGCTACAAATTATTAAATACTCTCTCAGAATAAGTGGCAAATTAGTTGCGCCACCTTGTGCTTTGGGAGTACCCTGGAAGGAAGAAAGGAATAAAAGAGTTTAAGAAATTTGCATATCGCTATTTAGACAAATGATTTCTTTTTTGAAATCTTTTTTCCTGTTACGAACTCATAAAAGCTATAAAACTATCTAAATCCTCTATAAATTTTATTTAATTACAACGCTTTCAAGCAAAAGTTATACATTTACAAAATATAAAATCAGGAAATCACATTAAGAATATCAAGTTTTAGATCATTAAAAATAAAAAAAGATCTTTGATTAAATATAAATTTATTTGTAGAAAACAAGAATTTATCACAGTGTAGAAAGTCAAATTTTTCAAGCATTTTGAATAAGAAAAAAATTCCAAAAATTGATAGCAATACAGAAAAAATAAGAACCCATGCATTTTGAAAAAAAAATCTAGCTGTTTTTACAACACAGCAGAAATAGTATTTATGCTATCTTCGCATTCATTATTGACAGTCAAAAAAATGTTTGAAAATTCTTGCGATACTTCTTTTCTCAAACTAGTACGAACGTTGCATTGAAAACAGTTTGTCTTCATAACAGAAAATTATATCAGAGTTTAGATCACATTCCATTTGCATATATTTCTCAAAGACGTTTGTTTTTATGGATATCAAAACTGTATGAATAAAAGATACGAATGGGACATTTAAGATAGGAGTGAAGATCACATTCCATTTACATATATTTCTCAAAGATGTTTGTTGTTATGTACATCAAAACCACATGAATAAAAGATACGAATCGAACATTTAAGATCGAGTATACATTAGTTAACCTTCCGTTAGTCGCGCGCACCTCACAGGTGCATCCCTACTGCACTTCCACCTCCTTTGCCGTCAATAGATTTTTCCGGGGGTCGAGCCTAATGTTATGTTCCTAACTTTCGATTACTCAAATGTCCGTGTGAAACCGACCTTAGAACATGTCGATGGAGAGCTGGAACCGCTCAAATCACCCCTCTGGTGCAGCGCGACCATTGACGCAAGTATTATGGATATGATATTTTTATGAATTAAATATATATATTTTATCTCATTTTCTGTCCTTCTCAACGTAGCAGGTATAAATGGTCAAGTTATATACACAGAAAATGGTTACGGAGTAAAAAACCGCAGAACCTTCTTGCGTCAATTGGTTGAACATCTTGTGATGGAGGAAGAGATCCGACGCGGGAGCAAGAAAAATTTATCTTCGGTACTTCGCTAAATAAGTTTTTTGATATTTATCTCTCTAAAGAGTCTTAAATTGGTAACAATTAACTATTTAAACTAGACTAAATTTCATTTGGCTTTCAAAAAATCATAAACACCTCATAGGTGCAACGCGATTAACCATGTCGGAAACAAGTGCGCGACTAACGGAAGGTTAAGATAGAGTATTTCATTAGTTTCGCCATTTTTAGCTCTATTCTGAAAGTGATTAGTAAAACAACGCCTATAAATTGAGATCTGATTTATAAATTGATTTATGGAATATTAAATTTGAGTAACAAAGGACACAACAATTCAAGCTATTTTTGTTAATTGTAAATTTTTGAGTATAGCTGGAATTTTTAAAATTATTCTAAGTAAGGAATATTGCAATGAAGTTTGTTCATAAACATTTACAAACTCAAGTAAAAAGTCTTTGTTTTTTAAATAATATTTTTTCATTAAAGAAAAATACTTAGATTCTCATTAATCATGGGCAAATTAGTATTATAAACAGAGAAAAAATTCTGGTAAAATTATCGTACTGTAAGGCAAGGACAATTCTGGTATAAAAAACCCAATAATACCTAATTTCTAATAATTTTGGTTAATAAAACCAAAATATACGCTATTTAAACCAATTATTTGGTAATTTTCCCGTGTGTATGGTAATTGCTTACAGATTTTTCTAATTTTCAAAAATATATATCTTATTTCCTCACATTTAATATAAATTACAAACCTCAAAAGTGGACTTACCCGAATAAATGATTTTTATGTTTTGCCCTATGATATCATGATAAAATACCAAATTTTTTAACATTTATAAAGTTTTATCACATATTATAAAAAACCATATTTTATGGTTAATTTTTCCAAAATCTTTACGAAAGCGCTTCGGTAAAAATTTCCCAGCTTTTTAGGTTACAAATATAATGAGAAACATCTAAATTTTACCATATTCTGATAGCTTTGACCATACTTTTGTTTTCTCATTGTATAATTTCATAACAGTTGGTTTTGAACTAATCATATATTTTTTCTCTTCTTATTTCCCTTTCTAATTCTCCTCTGTCAGACTTAGCTTATAACATCTGCTGACTTTCGTGTCTTTTTAAGTTATGCAAAATAAAGCCATTTTTAGTTTCTTCATTGTTCTTACTTTTATTATATAAAGTACATAACAAGTCATGAAGTATTCTTTAAAGACTTGCGTACAAGATGTTTCTGATTGCTGGTGTCTCAAGTGTTTATTGAAACACCTCGAGAGAACTACACTCTTCATCAACGAAACCCCGATTTTTGTTCCGGCTTTCGAAGCAAACTAATTGCAATCGACAGGGGACTAGAGAAAATCTTGAGTGAAGGGCAGCTTGGAATACTTGAATACTATCTGACAGCCGTAGTTCAATTCAACACCTCAAAAATTGGGTCCTCATTGGAGATAAACCAGTTTTTCGATCTTACAAAAAGTAAAGCTCATTTCCCAGCAGCATGAGGTCCACTTTCAATGGATCCCGTCCCACGTCGATATCCAGGGCAGCGAGTTGGCTGACACTCTCGCAAAGAAGGGACTAAACCATCCAGTCGCCTCCACCTCAGAGCTTACATACCTTGAACTTTTCGCAAGGCAAAAGGCCCAGAACAAACAAAAGTGGCTGCTTCCACCTACTCACTACTGGTATAAAGCAAGGAGACCAGGACTCTCTCTATCTCTTCCTGGTAACAGGCAGACCAACACTTGCATATCCCGACTGGCCAGTGGACACCTGAAAAGTCTCACATTTTCTGTTAATCAAAAGATCTTTCCTCTTTGCCCTAAATGCCAACAAAACCAGGCATCACCTGAGCGCATCTTGAACTGTTTAGGGCTGGACTGAAACGACATTCATACCTCTCCCATTTTTGTTTCGGATTTTCTAAATGTCAGCGGATTTATTGATCTGGTCTGAAAGAAATTGCATTTTTTCACCAACTTTTTGCCAATTTCCACTTCTTTTTTAGGAAGTCCAATTGACCTTGGAAAATGTGGACTAGATGTTTTATGCTTGAAATAAATGATAGGATTTAGCAAACTTGTTGAATTTCTTGGAATCAAAATGTGCCCCATTGTCACTTCAAGCTTCCACGATACTTCCGTGTTTTGTAAAAATACCATTTGAGGTTCCAATTGTAACATTAGTTGATAAATTTTCAACTTAACTCATGGATAATTTGAATACGAGTAATAAAAAACTAAATAACATTTTCCATCGTAATAAAATATATCCGTTCCAACTCAATCCCAAGGTGAGTTGTTTTCTCTTTAGGTTAAAGATTCTACTAACTGTCCCACATTTCTTAACTTTTTTTCCATGTCTATGTTCATAATTGGTAAAAATAATATTTTTCCAGCTCTCTTTTTGCTTTTTTCAATTGCCTAATGTCCTGCATCAATTTTTTAAAGCATATCTTCTTTTACCGATTTAGGTATTACAACTCTTTTTATTTTAATGATTAGACCATCGATAATAGTTAAATATTCCTTGTATGATTGCTAGACAGGTATTTCCAATTTGTTTGTCCATCCATCTTCAATTTGTTGTAAACTGTCTGAAGCCCAGGATCTTCATCATTAAATTTTTTCACTAATGTTGAGGGCTTTTCTATTGAATTCATATGTATTTGTACAGCATTTTCAATTTCAGATTCTTTAAGTCCTTGTGAATAAGCAATTGGCAATGTATTTAATAATTTCTTTTCCCTTTCATCATATCGAATTATTATTTTAATAAACGAATGAAACCCTTTTGTGATCCACAGGAATATCAGCTAAACATCTTTTGCTTAGCGAAAATTAACGATCCGTTTTTATTATTTTTTACCTTATATAGAAAGTTATTAAATTTTTCTCACTAAAATACTAGTACTTCCGCTTTTTTTCTATTTAACTATATCTGCGTTCAGCACTAGCTAATGATCTAGATATATGTGCTACTGATTTCCAGGTGTTCTAATAACAGTTTCTTTTCCCTTCAAGGTCACTGAATAAGAATTTTTCATCAATTATGAGTCATAAGCTAAAGATAGCCCAACTAAAGGCTGTTTATTTGATTCTGCAATAACGAAATCTGCCAAAATGTTTTAATTTTTGAAGCTATACTTCTTATGCGACTTCCAACAAGGTTGCGTTAAACGTTTAAGGCTACATTTTTATTGGCCGGGAAATCACGTGGTATGATCAAGTTTTCCCTCATTCATTTCCATATTGTTTTGGTTCTCACTAGTATAAAAATAATAAAAGTCATAAAAGTATTGTTTTTCTATAAATATTTTTTTAGTTTAATTTGATACACACATAATTTAATAGGATAGTACTTTTTATTTTCAAGTGGATAATAATTGTAAAAAATCAGTGAAAGCAATCCCACGGACAATGCGACGGATTTAAGGTTATGTTGTAAGGGAAGGTTTTCTATCTTCCTACTATGTGCGATTTTGGATAAATAAAAACGAAGTAAATTGGAGACATCACAACATTTAATATACACAGTTATTTACAAGTTAATATAAAATATATAAATCCATTAATACTTTTACATCCCAATGTCTGGAACGTCAATATAGTAATTATTATTATTGAGTTGTCTTAGCAACGTTGTTTTTATTTTTCATAAAACTAAATATAAATGCTTGTTATGTTATTGCTCTTGCGCACCACAATGTCAAGGTACGTCTCTTGTGAATATCAATTGATTGTTAGGTTTTCTCTTTTGAAATTACATTATGACGCATTCACATACGTTATTAATACAAATAGATTTTCCATGGCGAGACGATGAGGCAACCACAAGCACTTCCACTGGTTCAAGAGGTCCACGAGGGAAAAATACACAATGTTACCGTGATTACAGAGCACGGAAGCGAGAGGAGCAGGAAAAAGAGTCGTTGAATAGAACTAGTGATCCTTCTAAGACTGCTGATTCTTCTACAATTAACGTCGCAGGTTGCGAAGTTTAACTTCTTCCGCGCGGAGGGACTCCACGAACTATTTTTTTTAACATGTTATTGCAACTAAAATAATCCATAAATATTTATTTGACTAATATTATCTACTGTTAAGACTTAGATATTTTTCATTTAATTTTACCCTGTTTTTTATCTGTAAAAATAGTTCTTTTTACAACTATTCTGAAATTTGTACAATTATCAGTATAAAATTTAAACGGTATACCCATTCTTTCTTTTTGCCGGCCGAGCGGTTAGCGCACCTGACTACGAAGTCAATGGCTGCGAGTTCGAAACCCGCTCTGGGTATGGATGTTTCTCTCTTTGTGTTGTCCTCTGTTGTGTGTGATGAGTGAATGTGGCCCACCCTATGAACCGGGTTGTGGCAGCGTGGCGTGAGTAATGTTGCTCTCCTCCGTGACTTTGGTTCACAGGTGCCCACTGGGTAACGAGAAATGAGTAACAATTCCGGCAACCTCTAAGGCGAAGATTAAAGTTCAGGGCCTGTCATTTAAAAAAAAATTTCTTTCTTTTTAGAAGATATTTGATCAATAATTGCACAAAAATCACTAGCACTTGGTCATTCCTTATTACTTATCAAAGGTATTTTTGTTTTCATTTTAGAAAATTTTTGTATGTCAGTTCAATAACAAATTGATAAATGATTTATCTCCAAGTATTTATGACAGTTTCTTTGTCCATAAGTATGGTAGTTATATGTAACATTTATTATGCAAATACATCTTACTTTTCGAATGTTGAGGCTCAGTATATTTTGTTTTGTGTATTAAATTTATAGCTTTTTTCACCAAGGAATCTAGAAGTTAGTTCTATAGATTGATCGATTTTAATTTCTTTTTCAAGAGTTAAATCATTTTCTTTTAGCATTCTCTCTTCCACTTGCTTAATCAAGAAACCAGTTGATCTCGTTTTAAAGATACTGTTAAGACAACTAAATTATTAGTTTGTGCATTTAGTTTAAGAATAATAAATAATTGTTCAATGGATTCGTTTTCATTTTGCATTAAGTTTCAGGAAGAACAATTATCTCAAACATGTCTCATTTACTTTAGAAGAACAGTAATCAGTAAACTTAGTAATGCTATTCTTAGTAATGCGATTAATGCTTAGTAATGCTATTCTTAGTAATGCTATTCTTAGTAATGATGTTAATAGTAATGATATGTATAGTAATGATTTTCTTAGAATTAATATTTTATAAATACTATTCTTAGTAAACTTTGTACGTCACTTTCGCCGAATTCAAATGTATTGTATACTTTAATGGCATCCTCATCAGACAAATGTAAAAATAATGAAACTTCCTGCTAATCTGCTCTCTTAATATGTGCAGTGACGCTATAGAAGCGATCGAAACTTTGCTTGAAACTTTTGAAGTTTTCTTTCACTTTGTCATTCATTTTTAATGGCGTCGGAAAATGTAAAGAATTTGTTTTTGCTTTTGTTATGGTTTCTTTTCCATTTAACTTTATAATTCAATCTGACTAATTCATGTATATTTTAATTATAGTTCATATATTGCATTCATATATTATAATTATAATTCAATCTGACTGGCTGGTCGTTAAGAAGCGGCTGCCAGCAGATCACCGAAGTCAAGCATCACTGGCTGCGGTCAGTGTGCGGGTGGGTGACCACTTCGATCAGTCTGCGTAGGGACCGAGGGTGTGTGGAATTAGACCTCGTTAAACTGTTCTACCGTAAAGTGCTGGACTTCGCGTGCAGGTCGTCGGGTTACCAAAACGGGGGTGACATCCCCTCTACAGAGGATCTAAATTGTGATGGCATGTCCTCGGATCATCCTCAGAGATGTTTCCCAGACCGTCGCCAATAGCCGATTGTGCAGATCTAGTGCTACGTAAATGAACTACAGCAACAACAATTTGAGTAGTGTTATAATTCCCTTATCATGGTGCCGACACTATTTACTGTTTTAATTGTTTCATTATTATGTAACAGACAGCAACTTGTTAGATAAAATATAACTAACCTTATTATATCTTAATATTATATCTTATATTTCTTTATTATATCAACTAATTTTTATTATATTAAATATATAATCTTTTTGTCAGCTGCACCTGTTAGCTATTAAGATAACAGTACAGCTCAGTCATCTGGAAGTTTTATTTTAGTTTATTTTGGCAGCGTTGCATTATCTTGAAAATGTTATGAAAATTAAAAAAAAATATTAAGCATGAGATTTTTCGCAGTGAATAAACATAAAATCAAATTAAACATAAAAATAGTTGAAATTGATTTTAATATTCGGTTGGCAGTAAAATGTAACTTACTGACTCGAATCAGTTATGTACTCTCGACGCAATATTTAATCTTGAGATATCGTGTTTTTCGATAAGATGTCGCACTCTTCTTTATTTTTTTCTTCTTAATTTATTCCCCATTTTTTCTATGATTGAAAGCAGTCACAAAGTAGTTTGGTTTTATGTTGATTTCTTTCAGCTGACCAGAAATAATTCATTTCTAATGAAAATCAAGTGAATTAAAACTTAGTTTTCTAAAAAATATTTTTTCAAACCAATTTGAATTTCAATAGAAAACTTTTTTTAATTTCTGTTTTAGTTTTTTCTGTTCGTAAGAAAGACTTGCATATATGTAAAGTTTTAATATGTATATACATATATAAGATTTTTTAATATCTGTACAAATTTCTTACTCTTAAACAATTTTCCTAATTGTTTTAACTCGAATAAAATAATTAGAGTTCTCATGCAACTTATTCCACAATACAGAGTTCTCACTGGTTTTTCTTTTTCGCAAGAAGAAAAAATTGCTTAGATTGCCTACGTGTTGTTTTCTTTCTTAATAACAAGAGTAAGTTATGAAATTAGGCAGTTTCTTAGTAAAAAAAAAACGAAACATAATTAGCATTCTTGTCTTGAAATTATACTCTAATGAACCTTGATAATTACTGCGCTAGTCTCACACCAGGAGCAGCTTTTACTTTTTGATTAATTACTGGTACTTTCATACATTTTTTTTTCAATGCAGCCTGAGATTCTAGGAAATATATTAATGTAAAAAATCATGGCTTTTATGTGATTTATGGATGAGGAAATATTGCAATTTATGACATGAATATATTTTTTTGTTTGAAATTCCAGCATTTTTTAATGTATAAAGTTCATTTATTTCACATCTATGGGTTACAATGCACTTAAAAAAATCTGGTACTTAGACCTCTGGATGTTGTGATTTAATGTAAGTTATAAGATTATTATGCATGAAAAATATTGGCAATTTTTATAAAATGATTTTCTTTTTTCAGATTATGATGTTTTTTTATTGTATGAATTTACTTTCTTTTTACATTTATGAGAGGAATTATTTTTGAAAAAAATCTGACGTTTAAGTCGATATAATTTATTTTATAGAGAAGCTGTGCAATAATATAAGGTACCGTCATTTGTGCAGGATTTCGCAGTTTTTGAACTTTGACATGTAAAAAAACTATGTTAATTCAAACTATAATACAACTTTAT
>NC_092205.1:85328730-85349250 GCF_043381705.1 Parasteatoda tepidariorum | reverse complement strand
TTTTATCAACGTCTTTGCATTTCACAGCTAAAGTTTCCACGCACACTTTTCGACATCCGACGTCCTCGGAAAGTTGTTGACATTGGATGAACGAAACACACTCTGAGATTGTTTTAAAATTCGAAAAAATGTTTGTAGTAATAGAAGAGACTTCTATCTTCAAATTCCACACATTTTTAACGTGAAATAAACATAATAGTGAATAGCAGCACTTGAAAAATGCCAAATTCGAATTTGCACAAAGTAACCCCCGCTGCACAAAGTAGCCCCGAATGACGGTACTATGTGGTCATTATGAGAGAATGGGGAATATTGGCCTTGTTTATCTCATGATTATGCTTTCTTTAATGAAATAGTATATTTTTGCATATAAAACTAATATTTTGTCCGATATATGGGTTATATGTAAAAAAAAAAAATACATGTAAAATGGTTTACAATCTATCACTTAGGTAGATAGTCCATTTTAGTGGAATTTTATTCTTCAATATTAGTACCTGATTATTATTAATGAATAGAAAAAATAGGCTCTGCTTATTTTTTTCTGTACTACTAGAGTTTTTAAATACATAAAAATGCTTTACGCATAACGTATGAGTTAAACTTACACTTTATAAAGTTTTAGTCTTCTAGTTTAATTCGCTATTTTAAATTGAAATTTAGCGTTTTAGTCAAAGCCAGGACGGATCATTGGTTAAGGCATTGAACTGCCATTGTAAAGAACTGGGGTTCGATCCTCAATGTCTGCTTGAAGCCCACCCAGCTTTAGCTCGATGAGTACCAGCTAGTCTGGGAAGAAAAGATGACCTGTGCGTAGTGCTAGCCCCATTGCTTCAATCATACCATTGTTCACGAAATTGGGGAGCTTCAGCCCCCATGGCCGCCCTGGCCTACAACGGGCTGTTGCGGGAAGGTTTTGCTTTCATGTTTATATCTAAATTCATGTTTAAATCTAAAATCTAAATCCTTACTTTCATGTGTAAATCTAATCAATTTTTACATAAGTGTGTATTTTATTGCAAACTGAGGAGGGTACAGTTATCTATAAAAGTTTAATTTTTATATCAATACAAAGGGTTTGAATTTTTTATTGCATTACAAAGGGTTTATTTTAAAAAATGGAATCTCTAAAATTAATTTCTTTTCATTTATCTCCTATGTAAACTAAAGTTTGTAACAGAGTGACTAGCTCTATACAAACAATAATATCTATATTAAAAAATGTTTTCAGTCATTATACTCTTCATCAAAATGTGAAAATACAATTTATTTTATCAATATTCTCGAAGAAATATGCTGCTCTTTATTATTCTCTTTATCAAACCATTCCAATATTAATATATTTAGCTGGGTAAGCAACATATTCCTATGGATTTTTGATTGAAAATGATTTAAAATACTTCTTTTCCATGAAAGAAAGTAATTTGCTTCAAAATATTTCATCGTTGTTGTGATGTTTTTCACGATAGGAAATTTGAGGAAAAGCTCTTATTGATTCTTTACGCTTGGATGATTAGATGTAGTGAAAGCAACGAAAACTTTTACTTGCCTGTAAGGAAACTCACTTTTGATAATCGGTAACGAAACGAAAATTCAAATTTTTTCTCCAATCGGTAAATAGCTATAAATATTGCAGGTAAACAGAATAGTTCTAATTTGATGTAAATAAACACATATATATTATTTTAAGTTTTTTTTTCCTCAGGAATTTATGAATGTATAATCGCGAGTTTGGAAATCTTTTTCTACTAAAGATAAGTACACATTGTAAAGTTTAGCTTAATAGTTTATATACTAAGTATATCATTACTGTCAAAATTAATTTTAAAATGTCATGACAAGAATGTATTTTAAAAAAATCAACAGATAGTTTTTATCTTGATAAAAGTGCTGATTGTTTGTTCTTAAGAACTATTACTTGATTTTAATATTTTTTTAGCTTATTTATAAAGTAAACGTGTTTAATATTTTTTTTTCGTAAATGAAATAATTTGCATCAATAACTTTAGGTATTAAGTTTAAATAATATCATATACATCATAATATTTTATGATTGATACACTACAATATGATACATTATAATATCATACATTATAATATGATACAATATAATATGATACATTATATTATTTTATGATTGATTGCACTGTTACATAATGTTTTGTCATCAAAACCTGAAAGGAAAGCAATTTATTAAGCTTCCAAATATAACAATAAATACTACTTTATACAAATTACTAATTTGTGCTACTAATTATAAATTAATAAATCGTTGTCATCAAAAACTACTTACGTAAATAAAAATGTTGATAAAAACTATCAGCATTAAGTAGTAAAATAAAAAGTATTTTTTTGATAAAATTGCTACTTGAGACTCTAATTAAAATAGAATGGACACATTGTCCTTGTTTTAGTAAATTCAATTAAAGTTCAATTTTTCCATAACATTAAAAGTTATTATAATTTTATTAATATGAAAAAGTTAATATAAAAAAGTTATTATAATTTTATTATAATCACGAGTCAAATTATTTAGTTATCCTTAAGACTGAGATTATTTGAAACCGTCTCAAAAGAAGAGATTAACGGCAAAATGATTTTCATCAGAATATTTATTTATGCCAAGTCGTTTATTCTTCGCTTTTTGGAAACATAAATCATGAATTCCGAATTTTTATTGCTGATATTCTTAAATTTCTTGTAAAACGATATATTGATAATAATTATTTTAATACCAACGATGTAATAATTAGCATCGTATTCCTTTTAATAAATGCCTGTGAGTCAAAAATAAAGTTACATATATTATTTACTGCCCTTATTTGTTGAATTAGAAGAACCTGTTATGATAAAAGAATAATGTTGTTTTCTTAAATTTTTTATTGATTTTCTTAGAAGAGAGAAATTATTTTTTTATTCTTAAATTGGTGCGTTGTACCAATAAATTTTTTTGACAACTGACCGTGTTTTCTTTGTAACAGAATTTATTTTTATCGGATGAAAGTGTTTTTTCCATTTCTTCCTTTTTGGCGTAGTTTTTTAGACTGCTCATCCGCTATCAGATTTTTTTTATCTACTTATAATTTACTCAGCGAATAAGAATATTATTCTTGATTGTAAAATTATATATTTGATGTAATTCGTATACTGAATAAAAAATATATCCGTCAGAATATGGTAATATTTAACTTGATTCTGGCTCTTTGATAACTTAGGAAACACTTTCGTAATGCTTTTGTTAAAATTAACAATAAAATATAGTTTTAAAGCATGCGATAAAATTTGGTAAATGTGGTACATTTTTTCAATTTTTCCATGATACTCTAAAACATGGCATCAAAACCATTTATTCGATTAAATTAACTTTTCAGTTTTGTATTTTTTTTATTAAATGTAAGGTAATGAGAACTATAATTTTGAAAACTAGAATTTCCTGTAAACCGCTATCACATGAAAAGAAGCATTATTGAATAAATAGTTTATATACTTTATAATTTGGTTTTATTGCCTGAATCTCTTACGAAAACTTTCCTTACTATAGAATATGGTTATATTGCCAGAATTTATTTCCGTGTGTAACTAGTTTATTATGTTCAAATGTGTGTTTATATTGGATACATTATTAAATCTTTTCTAGCCGTTAATATGTTTGAATAAATACTAGCATGTCATTAGAGATTATTTCTAAAATAAATTTCTTAAATATATTAGGAAAGTCTGAATTCTTATCATATTACATATGCTACAGGTTAAAACTATATGATTCATTAAGTTTTTAAAGATATACACTCTATAACAAAAAAAAATCGACGCACCAAGAAGGAGTTGTTCGATTGAAACGAAAATTAGTGGATAGAAAGACAATGTACAGAATAGTAAATAATTAAAATTTCAGAACAATTGAATAATTTATTGCAGAGTTACAGTAACAAGTTCAATAAGGTGTTGATCCGCCTCTAGCCTGGATACAAGCTGCCACACGGCGTGGCATAGACCAATAACGCTCCCGGATGGTCTCTTGAGGTATTTCCTGCCAAATTCGATCAAATTGTCGAACGAGGTCATCAACATTCCGTGCCAGATGCAATCGCCTTCCCATCATACCCCAGACATGCTCGATGGGAGAGAGATCTGGTGATCTGGCAGGCAAAAGAAGAGTTTGAGAAGCCTGCAGACAGTTCATAGCAACACGTGCCGTATGTCGTCTGGTATTGTCCTGCTGAAAAACCAGCCCAGGGGGCTGCAAATAGAACGGTAGCAAAACCGGTCTTAGGATGTCGTCGACGTACCGCTGTGCAGTAAGTGTACCTCTAATGACGACCAAAGTGGACCGTCAGGACACAGTTGGAAGCGGGATTCATCACTAAAGACTATACGTCCCCAGTCGGCATCATTCCAGTCATATCTGTTCGAAACATTCAAGCATACGAAATTTTAAAGATTGCGTCTTGGTGCGTCGAATTTTTTGTTATAGAGTATATATATACATTCAAAACTCTATTTCACAAGAAATAGAATAGAAAGATATTGAAAAATGTTAGTTGAAATTTGAATGCGTCTTTATTTCCTTGGAAATTTAAAAAACTGTTTCTAGTACTTTTTAAACGAAATTAATTATTTGTCTCTTCCATTTTTTTCCAGTTCAATTCGTTCGAACAGCTCATAATAAATTATTGTAACGAAAAACTCCAACAAATTTTAATTGAATTAACACTCAAAGCTGAACAGGAAGAATATATCAAAGAGGTATGTAGTTTCTCAAAGTTAATTATCTATGTTTCATTTAGTTTAAAACGGTGTGTATATTCATTGGATGAAAAATCTTGAAACAATAAAANATGGTCTTTGGAAACATATATATATATATATATATATATATGTTTCCAAAGACCATTGATACATGGGAAGATGCATACACTCACCGAATTTCTGGTACATACTACAAATCTTCCATATGAGCACCCTTTATCTCTTAGCATGTTTTATAATGGTGAATTAGTTCAGTTTATACTTTCAACAGCATGCTTTTATAAATATCTAGCACAACAGCAATGCTACGTACCTGTAGAGCTATATACATAAGCATTTTTAATTTACATCTTCTTGTGTTATCGTACACTTGTAAAAATACAGACATGGAATTGGATTTATCATTTAGGGTAACCTTGAACAATACTTGAGCTATTTCTTTGTTTGATATGACACCTAAAATACACTTATCATTTAGTGATAACCATTTTTCTAACCGTTTGCAGAGATTAAAGAATTTCAATCAAACTTTGAGTGAACTCGGAACGTTTGCTATGGAGACATTTTCCAATATGAAAACGGTCTTTGGTAATCATATTTATTGATGGAATTTCAAGTCAAAATGTAAAAATGTACGTTTTTGAATATCGTCAATAGCTCAGAAATAAAGTTCGTGACGGAAGGCAGAAAACAAACACCGACGAAGAAACTGTGTTGCAGGTGTCTGAATTTTTGAACTCAGGCCATGGGAAAAGCACTAAACAATGCAAAAAGTACCTTGACAGACATTTAGAAACTTCACAATGACAATGAATCCCAACCCTCTCCATATAATCTACTTCTTAATCTGTTAATATTTTATTTCATAACCATCGTTGAACAGTCGAATCACTTCAGGGTTTACGACTGCAAGTGTTCAACAACGTACCCTTGTAATTTTGATCCCAATCCAGAAGACAAGGGAGTTCCTAGATCAGTACCGCCCAGAGGTATTGATTTGTTATGGGAACATGGAGAACTTTGTGACCAGACAGATTTAACGTGCATCAGTCACCATTTACTATACTGGGAGTCTTCGGCCGGTGGGGATCGTACCCACGATCTCTTCAGCATGGGCTTAGTGCTCTATAAAATAGGCTATCCCGGCCTTAGTCGGTTTATGGATACTAACTTTTCTTCGCCCACCATTAAATCCTGACGTGGTTCCCTGCTACTTCTTTTATTCTGGCACATTCTCCTGAAGGAACGCCCCAAAACTTGACAAAGTGAGGAAGCTTGCAACAATGCTCTACATTGTAAAAATTCCGAATCAAATTATAGTAAAAAGAACCGGTACTCCGGGTGCCAATACTTTTACTGTAAAATCCATTTTTGCTAGAGCATGTTACTGAACAAAAATATTTTATATACCGTAAATTTTACAGTGATAATTATCATCACTGAATCACTTTAATTAAATATATATTGCTGTAAAAAATACGATATAATATTTTGGGATAAAAATGGATTTTACGGTAAAATAAATTTTACGGATGACCCATCCAAAGTGTTGGTACTTAATACCTCAATTCGATCCGGAATATTTTACAGTGAGCTTTCAAGGATATTCTGGAAAAGGTCTGTCCAGGTTGTTCGAAGAAGATAGAAAGACTGCGCATGCGTAAGCTAAATGCTTACGTTATCAATCCGAAATGATTTAAAATGCTAGAAAGTGTCTCAGCTTTACTACAAATTCAATGCTATTACTTTCCAAACACTAACTCTCTGTAATGTACATGTTGTTGTTGCTAAATCCTATCTGGTCTGACGGGGTCAAATCAGATCAATAAATCCGTTGACATTAAGAAAATCCGAAACCAGAATGGGAGAGGAATGAATATCGTTCCAGTCCAGCCCTAAACAGTTCAAGATGCGTTCAGGTGATGCCTGGTTTTGTTGGCATTTAGGGCAAAGAGAAAAGATCTTTTGATTAGCAGAAAATGTGAGACTTTTCAGGTGTCCACTGGCCAGTCGGGATAAGCAAGTGTTGGTTTGCCTGTCACCAGGAAGAGATAAAGAGACTTCTGGTCTTTTTGCTTTATACCAGTAGTGAATAGGTGGAAGCAGCCACTTTTGGTTGTTCTGGGCCTTTTGCCTTGCGAAAAGTTCAAGGTAAGTAAGCTCTGAGGTGGAGGGGACTGGATGGTCTAGTCCCTTCTTTGCAAGAGTGTCAGCCAATGTGGGAGGGGGTATGCAGCTTCTGTTGTTCAAAGAACGGAGCACCGTGAGGTAGAAGACTGTCTTGGCTCCTGGTGGTGTTCTTTTTAGTCTGGCACCTACCCTTTGGCCTGTCTTGCTTTGGAGACCCTACCAGTAGCAAGCTACCTCCGGCATAGCCCTCCGGGTCATTGGTGCGCTCAACCCTCACCGCCCCGTCAAGGCAAGAACACCATCGGGAGGGTAATTTGCATACAGCTACTAAGTGCACCTGTGAGTTATTTAGTAACAGATAAGTAATTCTTTTAAATTCCATGCAGTATGCAGTTGTATGTATGCAATTTTCAGAGAAAATTTGTATTTAATTCCATTTGATTTAATTGTTTTCATTCATATTACAAATAATTGCGAACACACGATATGGGAACACTTGATATGAAAGAACTATGCGAATAAATTTAGTAGAAAACCGAAGAATTATATCAGTTATAAACAAGGACTTATGAAGTGACTATACGTAACAATGAGAGAAGAAACCGAATTGGCTTATGGGAATATAGAGCATTTCCTTCGTAATTATAAAATCTAGGTTCGAAAACTGTCTTCAACTTGAACAGAAAAATAAAATACCTGAATTATAGACGAGTCTGAGTTATTTTTATCACATCCGGGATAACCGTGATAGGTTTTTTAAAGATTTCGATCATCATAAAGCATAAATGCTAGTTAGTATCACTCAAAAAGTTTTCCTAAAATAGATTTTGTTTTAATATTTGAAGTAACGGAGATCAGACTTCAGAGTCATAAATTCCTAATATGGATTGGTAGTTCAAAAACCTGTCATACAATGAGGCTCTTCATTATGGGGAACTATGTTTCTTTAATCAATTTTAAAGGTTGCGTCATTTATATTAATTTTTTTACAATCTCTTCTTATACTTAAACTCCCTTTTAAGCATTTTTTAAAATAATCAAAACTCTTTTTTTTTTAGTAAATTTATGTTTAAAAAATTTAAATGTGTTTCGTTTTTTCTAAATAGCATTTTTTTAGGTCTTATGTATAACATAGGCTCAACATGATTATTACCGTTTGTATATTAACTTGTTTAGTACCTAAGTTTAATCCGATGGGAGATATTTCAATCATAGCGAACCAGTGGGTGTTATTTATGGAAAAATAATAAACTGAGCTTTAATAGTTAAATAGAAAGAAATTACTGTAAAGAAATGGGATTTATTGCCTTGGCAGCGAAAGAAAAAATGATAAATAATTTTATATTTGACTTTGTGTAATGCATTTTAGCTGGGGGGGAAAGAGCAATTCGTCTGCAATGTTTCCCTTTGTAGGAAAAAGTTTAATTTCTGGTTGATGTATTGAATATTTTAAAATATTATCAGCTGCCCTGGAATGGCAATTTGCATTTTGATACTGTAATGACCGGTATTGTGCTTTTGAAGCTTTTCAATACAATATGAATTTTTTTATTAAAAGAATATTTGATTCTAACTAGATTAATTACTCTTCATATTTTCTTTGGTTGTACTATTATTATAGAGAAGTATAGATGCATGTGATATATTTATACATCTCTAACATATGGAAATATTAATGATATAATTTTTATATTTTGCAGTGATTTTTAGAATAAAATTGAAAGACACTAATATATTTCGGACATGATAAATCCATTTTGTACCTTATAATAATTGTAGAGGTAGACACGCTACAGTACTCCCCTACCGGAATTTTATTTGAAGCCGGGAGAGCAGTCCTAAGATCACCGTATTTTGAATGCTGGTCATGAGAGATGTATTAAGTTAACGGTTGTGCTCGTTCTTCCATTAGCAGTCTAGTGCATACAGGCAGACGTTGCGTGTGATCGAGACTGAGTAGCAATAGCGTGATGAGGACCCTGTCTCAGTTACAAAAAGAAAGTCAACTCTTCAATATCAACCATCTACCTAATGTAGGCGTGTTCAATGGGCGTTGCTGCTAAGATAGGCGTGATCAGACCACGCCAGTAGGGTGGGAGGCTAGAGTTCTGGCGATGTCAACCTTCATCTCTCAAAAGGTACCCTCTTTTCTATCAAGATAGGCATGTTCAGATCACGTCCGCAGGTCATCAATGTGGGGTGAAGAGTTATCGACATCGTCAACCTTCATCTAACAAAAGGTTTCCCAAGACAGTGTCGCTGTCGTGTAGGTTGGCCGGAATGCCTGAGGCCGGATTGACCCTTTACTCTTTCATCATGTGATGAGGATCGTTGAGTTGGAAACCTTCTGATCATTGTAGCCTAGAAATTAATAAATGGACTCTTTACCTGAGTAACTATCATCATGTGTGATGAAGTTTGAGAACACATAAATATAAATACGAATACATAAATAAAGATAAAAGTAATACATTAATATATAGATATATAAATAATCAAAATTATACTTCCTGTAAAAAGTTTCTCAGTACACGACAACACAAGCCCGTTTCAACTACCCATCGCAACACAAAAACATCACATCAATCATCACATCACCACATAACGCTTATTTATCAATCAAAAAGCTTAGTTTAATTCTTAGTGCATTCAAATCAAACTGATTGCAGTCAACGCTTTATAAATACTTATATTTCCCCGTTATAATGCAGACATATCGAATATTGTCATATTATTGCCATCTAAAATATTATTTTCACTATATACGCTCCATTGAGTTAAAAATTCAAATGGTCATTGTTGCATTACTGGTAAAAAAGTGTGCAACTGGCCTCAGGGAGGCATCCTTTATGAGGTTTTCGTAGTCAAAAATCGAGTTAAAGTTTGCGGCATTACAGTTCAACGCTTTGTCAAACCAAGATAGAATCGAGTTAGCATGTCTTATATAGTAGTGAATTGAAAAGGAATAAATGTAGAGGTAGACATGCTAAAATATCTTAAAAATAACTCCTTTTCTATCAGTTTCTTTTGAAAAGAGAGGTCTAAGCAACATTGCTTATGTCGTGGCTCATTCTAATATATTGAGTCAGCTTTATATATTACAGTTAAGCAACTTTAGATTTTTTTATTTAATTCAGCATTAATATAACAATAGTTTTTACTCTGAACTACATTTTAAAACTCCTGATATTTTTGGATGCAATTTTATTGATTTTTATGATCTAAAACAATGAAGAAAAAAAAGTATTTTGTATAAAAGTATATAAAGTATTTTTTTTAAAAAAATAACAGAAAATTTTGAAATTATTTGAATTAACAAAGCATACTGATTTACCTTAGTTATGTATGTTTATAGTTTATGCTGATATGATCGATCTTCCGAAAAGATATCGGACTTATCAGGAAATCCAGTAAAAAGTCTTAAAATTATCTAAAAAATATCTGGCTTACATTAACTAAACTCAGCGGCACTACAGCCCATGAGGGCCAAGGCTTACTCGGCCCATCTCAGTTTTCTTGACCTTGGGCTCTGGGGTGCAGAAGCAGATGTTCCGGTCAGGTGGTCAACCGAGCGCGGAACCCCCAGTGTTTAGTTCCCAAGCATGCTTGGTACTCATTTATCGACCCCCTGAAGGGATGAAAGGGGGAGTCAACCTTGCCCAGCCCGAGGATCGAACCAAGGACCTGTGGAGCTACCGCTCAGCCACCGGGCGTCATCTGGCTTACATTAGCATGAATTAAAAAGAAACATATAACGAGATCAAGAAAAAAAAAATAAAAGAACGAGACAATTTTTAGAATCTGTGGATTAGTTTTGGAGAATCGGGCACAATATGAAAAAAAACCACAACTACTTCCACTTCCAATATTTCACATTTAGCTTTAAGTTTAAATAATAAGCTGAGTTTGAAATATGTTTACTAAATACATAACTTAGAGACAACAAAATCAACTATTTCAAAATGAACTAGACTAGTAAAATTACAACCTGACAAGTAGCGACTTATAACAACTCACTTCGTTTAATGTTTATTTGTTGGTAGAAGTCTGGATCACAGAAAATGCTGTTTACTGGTTAAATTTAGAATTACTAACACGATCTGTGACATAGGGTATAGTATACTCAATTAGATTTTTGTTGGGAACAGTTTTTGTTTGTATTTAAGGTTTATTCTAACCTGTTAGGGGAATTACAATTTATTTTCGCAGGGTTTATTTTAAACTGATACGGGTATCTCATTTTATTTTTGCTTTACTGATTTGTGGTTGCTGAGTCAATAAATGTGTTTTTATTAAAAAAGAAAAATTGCTTCTCTGACCTAATTTTATTCGTTGCACCAGCAATGGAGATTAGCATACATTAATGAGGGTTTTAAAGAATTAAATATTTTCTCAACTCTGAACCTTTTAAGAGCTCCATGCATTTATTACGGTCAACAGTTAGTCCCTTTAACTCTGCTAAAATTAAAAAAAAATTAATAAAGCTTATTTTTTGAACAGAAATATTTCATTTATCACATAATTTTAGATCATCAACGAAAAAAATAATGATACGTTTATTATATTTAAAATCTAAGGGAATTATATCGATTTTCAATTGGTTTTATATGTTCTAATAAACCTTTCAATCTGTTAAGCGTTAAAGCAAATTACTTTTCAAAATTCCATAATTTATTTCGTAGACATTCCATTTTATAATAACCTTTGCAAAACATATCGCGATTTGCTTTTTGTTTAAGCGCAGGAATCATGATTTTTATGTAATTCATCATTATTGGACCGAAATGATTAATCATTCATTTTTCCTTTAGTTATCCAGAAAAAAATACTGTTAGCATTTTCGTCAAAACATTAACTTAATAAATTTATTTCTAAACTTATGATTTCTTGTGACTTTAATCTATCTTACGATGACAGCAGTTTCGGAAGATTAAAGTCATTTTTATAGACTTTAATGATAGATGATGGTGTGAATCGAGTGATTTTAATAGATCTGTTTTGAGTAAATAAATGTATTTTTTTCTTGATTTCGAAAATTTACGTTTTTTAGAGAGATAGTCTTAATTCTTTTTTAACTTTAGGGATGTTATGACAAAACCAACTTTCAATCATTTTCTGTATGAAAGCTATTTTTATAGTTTGAGTGTTATTTTTATTTATAATTACTTATTATTTGATTTATTATTTTTATTTATTATTTAAGTTATTTTTATTAATTATTAGTTATTAAGTTATTAATTATTTTTAATGTTAAAATTTCATACTTATATTTTTCCTATTTAAATAAATTGGGTAGATTGCTTTGAAATAATTTATTTAAGGATGATATTTACTAAAAAAAGCTAACCATAGTTTGTGTATTTTAGAAAAAAAACTTTTTTTTTCTCCATCATTACATTAACTTATGCAAAATAAATGCCCCGCAGTGGACTGATCGCTAAGACACGGTTCCCAGCAGATCACCGAAGTCAAGCATCACTGACTGCGGTCAGTGTGCGGGTGGGTGACCACTTGGATCAGCCTGCGTAGGGACCGAGGGTGTGCGGTATTGGTCCTCGTTAAACTGTGCTACCGTGTGCTGCTCGACTTCGCGTGCAGGTCGTCGGGCTACCGAAGCGGGGGTGCCATCCCCTCCGCAGAGGATCAAAATTGTGATGGCATGTCTTCGGATGATCCTCCGGGATGTTTCCCAGACCGTCGTCAATAGCCCATTGTGCAGCTCTAGTGCGACGTAAATTAACAACAACAACAGCAAAATAAATAAAAACATAAAAATCCTATAATGTATATCAATAATGTTTTCAAATTAAATTATGAATGTTTATTCAAATCAAGAAGACATTATGAAATGAAAATTTTTTTTATGGTTAAATTGGGAAGCTTCCAACATTTTTATCGATAATAAGTTACAGAAATAAAAAAAAACGAAACCTTTGAATTTAAAAAAAATTGAAATGATTGACATTCAATTGAAACACTTGCAGAAAGGATCAGTGATTATGTTTTTTAAAATTAAACATGGCAACATGCCCTCTAAGCATTCTTTCAATGTTACGCCTTTCATAATTGTCATAATCTTTAAGAATGTCTTTAAGAATGCTTTTTTCATTATACTTAAAAAGCGGAACAGTCCGACTAATACTCATTTTTAATGAAAAACAATAATAATGAATAAAGTTATACTGATTAAATCAGCATAAGTGCTATTAAACTATAATGTAGAGCATTATGTTTGTTGATCCGAAATATATGCTTCTAAACTCAGTTTTTTCGTTGTCTAAGCGAGAAAAGAATTTTTCACCAGAAATTCGGTACTTGCGTTTCAAGGAAAGGAAGATCGCAGATTACCACATTTGCGATCTGTGACGTCAGCTGATCATTTATAAGTAAAACGGATCCACATAAGTTAGAATGTTAATTAACGAGAAGTTAAATGCAGCTCCGTGCCAAACGTTGAATTTGTTGTGATACAATTCTTTCTCGTTCACGTTTATTACTTAACTTCGATTTATTATTTGTTTATGCATTCTATTGTAACCATGATATATTTTTGTTTTGTGTACCTGGCAACTTTGATACGTAATTAGTCTGGTAGTGCTTTACATGACTTCGTGCATGTCTTTGTGTTAAGTAAGAAATATTTAGTGAAAAAAATTAACATCATTGAAATCTTTGTGACAGAATGTAAAATGTGTTACTTAAGAGAATTGATACTTGACGGGCTTGGCTTACTCGAATTAGAATGGAAAGAACAGTTGCTATCCTAAATAAATGTCACGTTTCAACAACTTATCAAGTTTGATATAAGCACTATATGCCGATTGCAGGTATCTCATTTGTAAACAGGTACGTTTACGCTTTCAAGCTTAAGACAGCTCACACGCTTCATATTTCAATTCTTTATTGCCTATGCGAAAAAGAAGTAAGGTTAGTTGCTATCGTGTAAGAGGTATATATATATATATATATATATATATANTATATATATATATATATATAAGTATTTTTAATTGTACTAACTGAGTAAAGGAAATAAAAACATTCATTCGTTCTATTTCCGAAAGAGGCTATTTCTCTTACAGCTTTCCCTAATCTCCATTATTTTTTACTTTCTATTTTATATTATTATTTCCGCTTCAAATCATGAATGGAGTTTAATAATATGGGCTTTTAAACTAATATTATCATAAACTATTAATAATTTACATCAGAATCACCTTTGTATCATCATTAACTATCATTCGCATGAGCTTAACTAGACAATCAGACAGATGCGAATCTGCAGTTTATCGGCGTAGTTCCAATTGGAACGTTGTTCCAATTTGTGAAATTTAAAATCATTCAAAGCGGCGAAGCAGACGGAGGATGTAACAAATATAATTGGCTATTGCAGAGCCGGAAGTAATGCTACGTTATGAACAATTTGCTTTGCTTAAAGTTGTTAAATTTCAAGATAAATATTTTAAGCCTTTTCCAGTAGAATGGTAATTTTTCAATCAGAATTGCCTTACATATTGGTTTAAATGCAAAAGTGAAACGATTTAATTTTATTAACAGTAATTGTTTTTTTTATAATTATCTATCACAAGAACTTTATTATAATCATTATGTTTAGTTTTTAAATATACGTTTACTTTTAAATTACTAATTGATGGTACAAAAATATTTTTAAACAAGAAGAAATAATGAAATTTAATATTGTTACTGGTTTAGACTTACATAAATCACTTTTTCAAAACCGTCTAATAAATTTTCTTTGCTTCCAAATTTCACTATCAAATACTCTTAAATTAAATATTTCAAAACTTGTCTTTAAACAGGATAAGCACGTGTTGAAAATTAACTAAAAAAATATCTCAAAACGCATTGCATATTGTCTGGCCATTCAATCTGGTGCATAGATTGAGAAATAAACACGATTCCGTGCATAAATAAATTGCTATAATCTTTTTGCCACGTTACTTTTGAACACATAAGCCCGGAAGTATCGCGGGGACGAGAAATAGAGGGAAAAACTTAATCCCGTCATTTTAGAGGGAAGAGTTTAGCGATTGGGTTTATTATCACTCCTATTTTATTATCACGTGAATCAATTTTCAGGTCTGATTGGATTGGATACTTGCTAGAGACGACACGCGTGGGTGTCGAACCTGTTTGGCTGACACACGAATGGCGTCGGAATTGCGGAAAAACTATCACGAGTTTAAAATATTATCATTATTTCTTCCTATCATAAGATTTTTTTCCGATTTTTCTAAAAATAAATAGTTTAAAATTTCCTTGTTGTAATAATTTACACTCTAGCTTCTACAACTTTGCCATTTTAAGTTCGTACATTTTACTGTGTAAGATTATTTTTATTTTTAAAGTCATTTTGACCAAGCATATTATCAAGCCCTTCTAAGCATACTTATTTATATTAAAAAATATCAGCTGTTAAAGACGTTACTATAGATAATGATCTATGATTTGTCTGACATTAAGAGCAAGGATCAAAAGCTACTGAACCAAAATATCACTCGTAATGTTAAAAGTATATGTATCACTTGTTAGTTAGAAGTATATGTATTCTTCGGATATTTTTTGTTTTATTATTCCTAGAAATCATGATTACAAATATGATTTAGTTAAATAAAAATTCTCATGAGTTACACGAAATTCCAGAAATATTCAAGAAACAATTCTGAATAATTACATTACCGTATTGTATTATAATAACATTTCTGGTAAAAAAAATTATTAATAAAACAAAAATGCATCGTATTTGAACCATTCATATGGTAATTTATCCATGCACGTAATAATTGTGATTTCCATCTTCATCGTTCTTATTACTAAGTATTAAAAAATAATTCAAAACTGAAAAATAAATGAAACTGAATAAATGGTTCTTAATTCATGCGCTAAGGTATCATTATAAAATTTACCGGATTTTACCACATTTACCAAATTTTAACACATATTATAAAAAGGTATTTATTGCTAATTTTACCAAACTGCTTCAGTAAAAATCATAGAGCTTTTTTTCTGTTTCCATAGAGCCAGAAACACGATGAATTTTACTATATTGTGGTAGTTTTGACCATACTTTTTTCTCAGGGTAGAACAGAGAAATCAAAGACAAAAATGAAGGATAGTGCAATCTATTAATTTAGAAGGAAAATTTTTTGAAATGGTGAACATATATAGTGCCTTCTTTTTTCCGAACAACTTCGAGTAGAACTAGTAATTTAATACATGATTTTCCTTTCAAGACAGCAGATAATATACATTTTTAGAACCCTTTAAAAATAAAAACTGAAAGTTGGGTCGCAATATAATATTAAGGCAATAAAACACCATTAAAAAGCTGATTCTTGTTTGACATCAGATATTGGGACACCAAACAAACTGCCAGACATGAGCTAATTAAAAACTTTATCTGAATCTGATAAATTATCGTAGAAGAAGGCAATTGTAATAAACATCAAAACAGGTTTCATTGGAAGTTGAAACTTGAAGATGTTTATTTTATTTTTTTAATTTCATTTTTTAAATTTTATTTATTTCAAATGAGCTGCACAATCAGTCTTGCCGATGAGCAGACCTAGTGCGTTTTCCAGAAGTGGTATCCACTCTTTCAGGACCACCACAATCGGTGAGATACCATTGTCCATGTTAATTTGGACGTCCAGTTTCTGCCACACTAGACAGCAGCAGCGAGATTCTATTTGGATGCTAAAATGCACTAGGAATTTAATTTTGCCGGAAATGCCAAGAGCCAATAAGGCACTCCAGGGATCTTTTACATGCCGCATAATCATACGACATGGCCGCTGCGGATTTCTGCATCCCGAAAATCCGGTGCCCGGGCCGGGGATCGAACCCGCAGACTTGGGCTCAGAAGGCCGACGACTGTGCCACCCTGCCACTGAAGATGTTTATTAAAACCATCTTTTTCCTCTTTTCCTTCTCGCAATCAAACTCGTCTTGTTGTTTATTACATCACCCTTCCTGTACTGTAATTTCTCAGAAATGGATAGTTTCTGTTTTTTTTCGTTCAAATCTTTATTTGCAACAACTAATATGTTTATTTTTTGTTTCCATTTTTCCTTAAAGAGAACCCTGTATTTAACATCATATTACTTCGAAAACACTCGATATCAGCGCATGAATATAAAAACTGAATCAAGTAAAATTACGATATTATCGTAAAATTAGCTTTAGATTCATATTTTAAATAGGAATAAACCATTTATAAAAAAAAATTAGTTAAAGAAAATCTAAAGTTTGATTTATTATTTTTATTATAACATTTAATGATAAAAATCTTAGAAAATCAGTACACGATTATTAAAAATAAGCAAAAAATTATTTTAAATATTTTGAAACAGTTTAAATGTCAAAGCACTTATTGATAAAATTATAACTAGATTTAAAACTGCGAAATTGCATCGAAGATTTCTTAAGCATTGAAGATTTAAACAAAGATATAAAATATGATTTAATAAAAGATTTTTGTTACTTTGTTCGAACGTTTAAAATTCTTCTAACTTTCGTGACAGTACATATAAATTAAAATTGAGACTTTGTATCTAAATCAAAACTTCATTTTAAACTGGAGTTTTAACCAAACTTTTCAGTGACGTTTTAGAGAGGAGTAGCAATTATTCCTTCAAAGCACTAGAATCCCTTTGAATATGGTTCACAGACTATTTAAATCTAAAATCAGAGCACAAATTCCTCTTACAAAAGTTGCGGGCACATAATTAAAGGAAAACAATATTTAATGTAGCAGTTTCTCTTACCAGCCAACAGCTACTGACCTTAATTGATGTTGGCAGAAATTAATTAGCTCATGTCAGGCAGTTTGTTTGGTGTCCCAATTTCTGATGTCAAACAAGAATCAGCTTCTTGGTGTTGTGGTTTCAAAGAGAACTTTTCGAAACTAAAACAGCTTATAAATAACGTTTTTTTTCCCAAGAAAAACATAGGGTTGTAGTATTGAAAAATATTACAACTGTTTGCTGATTTAATATTTAGTTCTATAATCTTGATTGGATTTGAATAAGCTTTTGCAATAAGTTTTATAAAATTCAATTTTAAATTTTACTAAATATTTATTAATTTACTCTTAAATTTAAAAGAAATACTGACTATAAACAAAAACAGCTTGATAGGCTTTAAATTAAAGTTTTTATAAGAATAATTTGTAAGCAAAGAGATTTATAAATTCATTTCATGTAGGTAAGTATAGTTTAAATGGAAAGTTATCACACAACTCTACTTTCAAACAAACTCTGCACCTTTGTTTCATTTTTGAAATAAATAAAATAAAATAAATAAATGAAAGTTTTGTCTAAACACTTGTTTGTTAGTAGATTAGTTCCAAACAATTTTTTTTGGAGAAAAAAAACCTTAGTCAACTAGTTATTACACTATTTTAGTTAAAAAAAAATCTGATTTTTTATTCTGTAGGTGTAATCCAAGTTTGTAAAAAAATGTATAGTTTGAATCTGAATTGGATTATATTTTATTGTCATAGAAAATCTGTATTTATAAATTTATATTCTGTGTGTCAAGTAGTTTTTTTTATTTACAGATTTACCAATTTTATATACCTTGTTTGATAAAATGAATAGTTATATTTTTAATATTTGTATAATAAATATCATAATATTTAAAATATCAAGAAAAATCTCTTTTAATTCTAATATTCTTATCAGAATGGATTACTAATTAAATAGTACTAACTAGTTACTAACAGAATAGAGTTAACAGAATATTGCATAATTTACTGTGCTTGTAGCTCTATGGGAAGACGAAAAGATTGGTAATTTTTGTCGAAGCGCTTTGGTAATGATTTTGGTAAAATTGAAAATAAAATACGGTTTTATAAAATGCAATAAAATTTGGTAAATGTGGTAAAATTTGGTAATATTTTTATGATATTTTAGATCAGGGCATAAATCTATTATTCGGTTAAATTCACTTAAGATAAATTTACTTAGGGTAATAAGAATTATAATTTTAAAAACCAGAATTTACAGTAAACCGTTAAAATACAAACGAAAAAATTACGAAATGAAAGGTTTAAATATTACATAATTTGGTTTTATTAATCAAAATTATGCTTTTTTTAAAATCAGAAATGTCATTCCGTAGAATACGGTATTTTTATCACAAAATTTTGCCGTATAGTTTTATTTTCACTCTTTCAAAAATTAGAATTAGAATTATACAGAGTTTAAGAGACGGTAGATTTTAAAAGTCAACCTTTTCAATAATTATTAAGCAATTTGAAATAAAATCTCGAATTCACAAACAAATTCACTCCGATAATAGTTAGCTAAATCCACTTAATGTCGAATTAACAGTAGTAATAATAATAGAGTTTAACAGGTTAATGACTAGTCTGCGAGATCTCGAATTAGGCATTTTGTAAACAGAGTGGAAACAGTAATTATGAGATTATAATTTTACAATTAAGTTCAACTTAGGAATTTAATTGAAATTATATACTTGCGTAATTGGGAACACTAAAACAAGTAGTAAATGTATGTATAATAATGAAGAATATTTAGTAGGTTCTTTTATTTTTGTGTTATCAATTTATATTATGTAATTTCCATTGTAAATTCTTTTGCTAGGTATTATTTTTAACATAATTCGTGAATTTTAAGTATTTTAAAATAACTGTCTATACAATTTATTTTCAATACGGATGCCTCGACAAATCACAGAAATTACTTAAAAACTTGTTATAAGTCTGACACTCAAGTGAACCGGTGGAGTTAAGTGGTATGAAGCAACAAATTGCAAGCCTGAGGTTCCGTGGTTCGAATCCCGGTGTTGGTCAGTTTTTAATAATTATATTTATGAAAAATATTTGCTTATTTTTTACAATATAACGTAAGTACGTTGCTTTAACAAGACTGTTATCGTTGTGCAATCATCTGTTTAGTTAAAAGCGTTATGACTTCTTTGATATAACTTAACCTCTAATTAAGCATAGTTTGTATGTTATTTTTATAATATTTATAGATTATTTTTGTTTATTTCCTAGCTATGAGAGAAAATTGCAAAAAAATTTAAGATTTGTGTCAAAAACATTGATAACTCTCTTTTTAATCATTTGTTTCAGAGGTTTACTTAAGAAAAAGATGAATTCTTTGAATTTGTTTGAAAAAACTGAATAAAATTTTCACAAAGCATTGAAAAATCCTTATTTGCACAAAAATATAACCTTTCGGTAGTTTTTGAGACGTCAGTGCAAATTTAATCAGAGTCAAAAGCAGCTGAAATAAAGTTTTCAAGTTTATTTTATAAAAAATAGCTTACTTTCATATCCCGTTTCTGATTTTGTACTCAAACTCGGTAAGGGACTTGTTCTTTAACCGTTATTTGTTTGAAACGTCCTTTGATTATCTATCGTTATTTGTTTGAAACAATAACGTCGTTGGATCATTTATATATTTTATCCAGCTACAACCCATCTGACGCAAATAATTTCAAGTAAAATCATGTGTTTGTAACGCAATTGAGATTTTCTTCTACATGCAACAAAATTGGACTCCTTTATAAAACTGAGTTTAAAGATTACTTCCCTTCTTACCACCCATTGAACTGTAAGAACTATATATATATAAGGGATCTTTTACA
>NC_092205.1:85297437-85327437 GCF_043381705.1 Parasteatoda tepidariorum | reverse complement strand
TGAGCTGGTCAATAAAAGACAAAAAGTCAACAAAAAGCACAGAAAAGGGCTATAAAATGTAGGGACATAGCTAATTTAAAGAAGAATGCAGTTTGAGCATTTATTGCAGAACATAAAGTTTATCTTTTAAAAAATGGTAAAACGAACATATAAAGTGTGTTTCCAAAAATATAGAAAGATTATCACACTTTGGAATTGATGAATCAGGACCACATTTTCGCCGTACCAGCGAATTTTGTTCAAATAAACATGCTTGAGTATTCGCGAAAGAAGATGATATTTCGAAAATTTAATATCTGTATATATATTTCTCTTACACGGGCGACAAAAAAACCTCATTACAACTCCCCGAATGGCAACGCTAGAAAATCGACCAATGATTGCCGCTAAAAATGTCATGTGCTAAATCTAGCTGAGGTGGCTCAACATATAGCGCTTTTAAAAACGGAAACTGAAATAACCAGAGATAGCATTCTCACCAAATGTGATCTCTTCCGAAATTCACCCTATCAGCTGCGGCAATCTCATACTATTTAGCTAGGCAGAAGTGAGCAGTCTTTGTCGATAGATCTCTATTTTAGTATTTTGTTGAAGGCGCTTTTTTTCACAAATTTATATATTACGAATTTATTTGACGATTTTTGATTTATATCACGAATTTATATGTTTTATTTTTATTATTATTTGTTACTCATTGAAAAATGAGTCTCAGTCGTGCTGTTACCTTTTAAGATTTTATACTATAGCACATTTCTGATAGGTTTAACGAATTACATGTCATTTATTTGAATTCAAATTTATTTTAATGACTTAGTATTTACTAAAAAGATGTAATTTTTTTAAAAAAAAAGTTGTTATATGGATTTGAATGATAGTTTTGAATTCCTATAATTTTTTGCATTTGCAATGTACCTAAGTTAGTAGCGATCGAAGCGAACTTGATTTGCGAAGCCAACCATATAAGATTGCGTAGCAATTTTCGGGGTGGTGAGCGGTAACGAGCAGGGGGCGCAGTAGTTTGACTGCTTGAAAAAGTCAACATCTCAAATAATCTCTATGATATCTACTTTCATGTAATTTCTTAAAATGGTGCATTTGCGGTCAGTTAAACTTTGATATACATGGCATGAAACTCTCCATGTGTATAGAAAACAAAGTATGTGTTTAAAGTTTTACAGGGTTTATACGTAATATATTAGACTTTAATATTGGTCGGCTGAAAAAAATTCTAAATATTATTTAATACCTTAAATAAAATATTAAAATAAATTTATATTTTTCTTGTTTTCATTGAGTCGAAAATCAATTGGTTAATTAGTGTAGCATAAGAGTCGAATACGAATCGTCTTAATTGATTACTTAAGTTTAGTTCCTAAATTCAATCAATTCAATAAATGGGCTATACACTAGAACTTTTTTTATTCATGCATACGCAAGCTAAACATTTTTATTAAAAAGAAGAAATGAAAACTATTCTAGTATTGACTATTTATTTCAATAATTCACTTAAGTGTTTCAAGAAAAAAAAACGGTTCTCTTTTCCATTTAATTAATTGGTAAGCAGAATATCGTTTTTCAAATTACAATAGCTATGTGAACAATTCTAACTATTAAAATCATGATTGATTTCATTATAGAATCATGATAGTTTTTGTTGAGATAAGGATTTTTTTGAGACAAGGATCAATAGACCTAATTTGAGTGGTCTCATAATGGTTTGTTATTAATGAAAGGGAAATAGTAATTTCCAAAGTTTTATTTTTTAAGCCATGATATAAATTATTTTAAACTCAATTGACTCATTTCATGAAAATTAATTCAACTAAAAATACATTCAATAGAAAATCTTTAAAACCATTAAAGTGCAAATTAAATTTTCAAATATTGTTTTAGGCCAAGTGATTTAATAAAAAAATAATTTAAAATCTTTAATTTATTATTCAATAGATTTTGTTTACACGAAAAATGAATCAATAAAATGCAAAACTTGTCAAAAACTTTTCGAAATTTATGATTTAACAACTTTTTTTGCAAAGATAATTAAATTTTAAAAAAAAATCGAATTTTGCTGTTAACAATATTGCACAATTTGAAGTGCCCAAGATTTTTTAGCAAATTATAAAACAGTATTTTTTTTCTCCGTTTAATTATTGTTACTCAATAATAATAATAAAAAAGTCAATCAAACATGAAACTTGTTCAATTTTAATTTCTGAAAAAATTTTGGCTAGTTTCATGGTAAAGCTAATAAAAGTAGTTTCGAATTTCCTCGTAACAATCAGCATTGCACAAATTGCAATCTGAAAATAGTACACAAGGTTTAAAATAGTGATAAATCAAACACATTTCCACACCGCAGTTTCGTAATTTTTGAAATCAATAAAATGTAAAACCGCACTTTTACCATTCATGTAGTTTCGAAATAATAAAAAATGAATCAAGAATATTTTAAACATGCTAAATTTTACTTTTCAACAAAATGTCGTTGAAAAGCTATTAAAATAACATCGATTTTTAATCTCAGCAACAAATGTTGTAAAATTTTTAATCCAAAAATGAATTTCAAAATTTTTGAACAATAATAAATCAAACACATTTATTTACCACTCGCACTTTTTGTAATGGTTTTCTCTGAGCAATATAATAGACAGATTTTCAGATTGTAAACAATAAAAATTTCTTTTTTCTTTAACTTTGACATTTCCATTTCAGTTTATGAGCTATTATTTAGAAATAATATGTATTCTAGAAAACGAAAAGAAGACTTTATGATCTAGTTCCTTGCAAGGAGAGCTATAAAAATAGTTTTACTCCCTGTCCAGCAATTTCAGAAAACACTAACTCCTTGCTTTAATTTAAGGTGGAGACGCATAAATGATTTGCAATTGATTGAGACTTTCTCACCAATTTAAGGATTATAGTACATTTATTTACCAAGGCAAGTTTATTTAATCTTGTCAAGAACTGATTATTTTAAGATTATTTTAATAACTATTAATGCAATAACAATATTTCCGGATCGTAGCTTTCTACTAAAGCTCTTCCCTGATTTAAAAGCAAGCAATTTGTTAATATAGTAAAAAAAATAAAATAAAAATAGTTTTACTCCCTGTCCTGCAATTTCAGAAACCCCAAACTTCTTGCTTTAAGTTTAGGTGGAGACGCATAAATGATTTGCAATTGATTGAGACTTTCTCACCAATTTAAGGATTATAGTACATTTATTTACCAGGACAAGTTTATTTAATCTTGTCAAGAACTGACTATTTTAAGATTATTTCAATAACTATTAAAGCAATAACAATATTTTTTAAGTAATAGAGAGTTATTCCGGTCAATGTTAAAAAAATTATTTTACATGTACATTGTGCAAAAGAAAAAGAAAGGACCATCCTGAATAATTTTTTATCCAATGATCAGATGACAGCTTTCTACTAAAGCTCTTCCCTGATTTAAAAGCTAGCTTTTAAGTAAATGATGGGCTATTTTTATAACTGCTTTGTTTTGCAAGAGTTATTCTTGAAGGTTAGATTAGGCTTTATCTATCTTTAGCTAGTAATGTCAATGAAAATTCTATATTTCATAATCGGGTTTGAACAGCCGATCCAACCTTATTACGAGTTTATGTGTATGAATGATCAACTCCCTAGCCTTGTAAGTATGAGCTCCACCCAGAAGACAAGATAACTCATGGATCAAGCTTTGAGACAAACTAGTCTTCATGGAGGACTTTTTGATGGAATTTTTTAGCTCGCATCTAGATGAAAACCACAGAAACCTCCCATGATTAGCCCAATGGCAAGGAGATTTTAACCCATTATCCGCCTATCAATGAGAATATGTTTTCATCAGCACCATGGTTAGTGAGAGCTAGGAACAGAATTCGTATCGACATGCCGCTGCTGGGATTCGAACCCGGTTCACCTAATTGGGAGGCAAACCCTTTATCCTCTGAGCCACTGCCTCAAAGCAAATTCTAAAATTGACACACAATTTTAATTTGTAAACTCGAAAAGCTTATGTTATTGATTCATTTCTGTTTAAAAAAATGTTGACTTCAACGCTGACTGAGTTGACTTCAATTGACTTCAATTTAACTTCAACGTTGAATTATCTGAACCCATAAAAATGGACAAAAACTAAAAATTACTTACTGATTTTAATAATTTTTATGTAGACCGAAAAATTTCGCCAAATTGGGGATTTTTGAGATAGTATAATAGCCTTTTATTATGCTGCATTCCTTTTCAAAATCTATAATAATTCACATAATTCTTTATGACAAGATGGTCTATAAAGTTTAGAATTAAAGATTTTCTTCCAGAGTAAAGCACTTGAAACTGTGATTTTTTCATTTTCCATAACGAACATAAGCTTCAAAAATACTCTTAAGATAATGCCATAAAAATTTACTTATTCGTTAAGATTTGAATAAAAAAAAACTATTAATTAAAATTTCTTATGTTAAAACTTTTTCTCACTTTCTCTTCTTGAAAAATACATAAAAAGAATTTAAGTGTTTCAAAATTCTAATTCTTCGTTAATGAGAGGACCGCTTTCATCTACAAAGTTATTAATCAATACGTAAGTTTCGTTTCAAAGGAAATTGCTTCGAGTTAATTATTCTGCTATGTTTAGATTTAGAAGTTTCAGTGAGGCATTATTTCAAGCAAGTGTGTGTAGCATAGATAATGTGTGAAAGTGGGTGTTGAAGATTTTATCCTTTTCAGTTGAGTTTGTAAGGAGCCCTATTCTCTAAAAGACTTAAATTTAAACTTGTAAGAAAATTGTAAGGATATATATATATANTTTTAGAAAACTGTTTACGTTTGTCCTTACAATTTTCTTACAGGTTTAAATTTAAGTCTTTAAAAATATTTTTAAAAAAATTCAAACTTACTAAAAATACGGAAAGCAAAATAAAGAAACTATATTATGTAATTCACAAATAAACGATTTTGCCTTAAAATTTGCAATTGTCTTATATAAGAAATATACTTTTATAAGAAAAACTATCTTATTTTCTTCTTGCTTCGTATATTTTTCTTTTGATATAAGGGGCTCTCAAAACAAGTCATTGGTAAGTTTTTGGAGAATAGTAACGCTAAAGAAAAACATGAAAAAAATAAATAAAAAAACACGTTAAAAAGCGTTATTAGGTTGCTTTTTTTCCCATTTGATGTAAAAATAAGAGCTTTCGCTTAGAAAAAAATGCAATCAATCACATTTAATGACAAAGCTATTTTCTTATATGCAGCACTTCAAATCCTGCAAAAATATACTGAAATTAGTGTCAAATGCACTTAAAAATTGAAACTAAAGATAAAAAGATGACTCAGAAGAACAGCGATTTCAGCTCCTAGCAACTACATTAACTTGGTAACAATATTCAAATAACTGCTTCAAGTAAAATCAGAAGTGTTTTTTTAACCATCAAAAATGTCAAAATACTCCGAATCGTCATACTACATTTCTTTCTAAAACTTCTATTGCAATTTTTTTTATTTCCTTCGTATAGCTTTAAATATTTTTTTTGGATAGCTTCAATTCATTTAGAGTGTGATGAAAAAGAAATTCCATCTCACTTGACAGAATATTCTTCCCTACATATTTGGAAAGGTTTTCGATCATTTGAATTCACCACATCGGATATATCTTTTTTATCGATCAATGACGTTGCAATGCTTCATACTATTTTTTATTCTAAATTATTGAGCTGTTAAGATTTATTTCAAATCTGTTAAATTTGATCCTTTTTTCATTGTCACCAATTTTTTATACCTGTAAAGAAGAGCTTATTTCTTTATTGCATTTTTATTTATTTCATTACATCTGGAAAAAAAGTGGGAAAATATTTAAGATTCAAAAAACTTCTTTAAACTGTTGATTATTTATGATTATCTGTACTTCTTAATGAAATATAATTATTTTATTATGGACGACATTGATTTATTTAAAAGTTATAAAATTAAGCTTGAAAGTTTATTTATTGTGAAATTAATTTTTTCTCATTGCAATTAAAGAAGATACCAAAATTACAGAGGTGTAACTCGCAAATCAAGTCTAATTTTTTGTACAAAAACACTTAAGTAGAGTGCAAATTAATTTTTGAACTCGTATTTTTCTGGTACGCTATAAAAGATAATTATTTGAATTATTTTAAAGATCTCTTAAAGACATTTGATTACATGAATAAAATTAATTATTCCTTAAAGAAAATTTGGGTGGCAAAAAGCTGCTATTGGGATCACCGAGATAAAATTGATTATTGTATAAAGAAAGTTTGGGTGGCAAAAAGCTGCTGCTTATTGCTCTTTAAGAGTGTAGTAAATATTAGGGCTGAAGATTGTAAGGTTAGCATGATTGTGGTTGACGATTTGATAATGAGATTTGTACCTTAACTTTTACGTAATTTTTTGGTGCAGCAATACTCTTCCATGATCCATAAAAACGCTGTGTTTACTTTACCCACCTCTCACTAATTGTCATAGGTTGTCTAGTATGACGCAATGTAAAAACTTATGGTTCAGCTTACGGAAAGTAGTACCGATACTCAGAATACTGGAACTTTTTACCGTAAAATCCATTTTTACCGAAACCTGCTGCGGAAAAAAATCTGTTTTACCGCATTTTTTGTAATATTAATCAGAGTAAAATTACTGAGTTTTTCTGATTAAATAAATATTACAGTAGAAACTATGGCCATACTACGGAAAATGGAATTTTACGGTATTTTTCTGTAAAATGGAATTTACAAATGATTTGCCAGAGGTACTGGTATATTATACCGCAATGGGAGCCAGAATTTTTAACAGCTCTGAATTGAGCAGTGATGAAATATCGTACATGTTTACACCTTATTTAATAATTTCTGACAAAAAAAGAATGGTGGAAACTATGCAAAACATTAGAATGTATTAAAGATTCCTAAACTTGCAAGCAGGAGACGTTGAGGATGCGAAATATCTGAGAGAAATCTTTAAGGTATGGGTTGGAAAAAATTGCAACGATATGCGTTCTCATTGAGAACCGAAGACAAAGAAGCGTCATTCCCTTTTCCTGAAAAAGTGAAGGAAAACGTTGTCTTCATAACTCTAGCTCCAAAGAAACGATAGTTATATACTTCTTAAGGAATATTTTTTTTAAATATTTTCAAGCAGAGTGAATCAAACCGTGCACCAAAAGGCGTGTTCTCTTCATTTGATTATTTCTACTAAGAGTTACTTTCAATAATTTTATAACTATAGTCTAAAAATTTAAAGCATTTCTTCTACACTGTAAAAAATTCCGAAACAAATCACGGTGGAAAAAAGAACCAACAGTCAGGGTGCTGGGACATTTTACTGTAACATCCATTTTTAAGGGAACGTGTTTTAAAACAAAAAAAAGCATGATATTCCATAAATTTTAAAGAAATAATTCTCATAAAATCATTGAATCATTCTAATTAAATAAAAGTAACTGTACAACATTTTACGATATAAAATGGATATTACGGATGATGCGCTAGAAGAATCCGTACTACTTTATACCGTAATTTAATAAGGAATATTTTTACAATGTATAGATATTTATAAAACGTGATGAATCATAATAACCTTTTGCCTTTATCTTGTATATATTTTGTTCAATTTTCTCCCTACTAAGGAAACGTTTTCAAGAAGTTGATTCAAAAAGTAGTGTTCTGTTCCTGGTGGGTAAAGTTGCAGTGATAGCAAAAGTAACCTTGTCTATCTTGTTCTTGAATATTTACGGAGAGAGCAGAATCCAAATTCAGAAGTTACTCTTCCTATCTAATCGACGAAGAATGCGGAGTTTTTACTAGAAGATTTAAACTGTCCAAAGTAACGCCATTTGGAGGTACGTTTATTTTTTTCAAAATATTTTTCTTTTAAATAGACTGAAAATGGTCGCAAAAAAGGCGTCTACATTTTTTTTAGAAAACTGTTTACGTTTGTCCCTTCATACATTTCGATCATTTATAACTAAAGTAAAATGCAGCACGTAGGGACACTTACGGGTAAAACATTTTTACAAAAATAGTTTGCAAGCTGTGAATATTTTCGAAACTAATTTTATCACATCTTTCATAGAAAGAGTCTGAATTGAAATATTTTCGAAATAAAGTTATCAAATTATTGTAGTTATAAATTATCGTTAGCTATTAAATTATCGTAATTAAAGTTATATCAGTTAAAAAAAATCAGAGATTTAAACAACTTATAAATCATACTTGCTTCTTAGTGCGAAAAAATTCTGCTGCATATCATAATTGGGAAAAGAATGGGACTATCCTGATCAATCCGTCAAAGCTATCAATTTAAATATATGCATGCTTCAGCAAATGATAACAAAGAATGTTTTAAAAAAAGTAAAAATTATATAAAGTAAAGTTACATCAAGTAAATTTGTTATTTTCATGGTTAACGTTTTTTGACTAAAATTTGTGACTTTTCCTTTTCTTATAATCTGAAAATAATCCTAAAGAAAATCTTCATTATAACTCGGAAGCTCTTTGTAAAGTAAGTAAGTTATTATCAGTACTCTTTAAACACTAATTCAAGATATTTAGTATAAGAAGTTTCAATTGACGTTTCTGCTGAAGATTCTCATTAGGAGAGTTTTGTCTTGAAGTATAGACAAATGATGACTCACTTTTTTCAGTCCTTGACAAACACAATGAGATTTTTAGACTGTCTTTATCAATTTATATTCTATCTGAAGTTGGTTCTGAAATCTGTTAAATATTGATGTTTGTTTTTCTTTGATAATAAAGCATGAATCATCTTTGAAAAAATATTTTCTCGCATTTTAGAAGAGCATTTGAGACCAAGAAAGTATCTTGCATCGACAATTTTATTACAAGTGACTGACACTTCTAAATAATTTATCTGTATATTTAAGAAAGCCGATTTATCAGGAAAAATGTTTTAAATTTGTTGTTTCTAAAGACACTTGGAAAAGCGAAACTCGCCGGCCATAGGCATTTTGTGAATTAAGACAGGAAGGTTCACTTTTCGTTTGACCATAAGTGTGAAAGTACGTCGTTGCTCAGAGCCCAACAGATAGATGGCAGTACCATTCGTTCGTAAGATCACTTCCATAATTTAGGCATTGATCTGAAGAAGGAATAAATTTTCTCTAGATCCATGTACCCCTGTTACGGGTCAATGACTGACCACAGGACTTTTGATTCCTGAGATTTTACAATCACATATATTACTTGTAGTAGATCTTAGTGGAGTAGAGGATTGAACCCTGGCCTCTCTGCACATGAGTTCGTTTCGCTAACCACTGGGCTACCACGATCCACTTTAAATCTGTACTTAATTTCAAAGCAAATGTATAAATAACAAGAAATCTGGCATTTGTCTTGCATATGGTGAAGAATTTAATGTTAGTAGAAATATATTTTGCCTCAAAAATATTTTAATTAAAGTAAGTATCTCCATAGAAAATAATTTTGTTAAATAAATATCTTTCTCATAGGATTAATTAAAAATTACTTCTTTTTCTTATAAATTTAATTTGATGATATTAGTCTTCTCGATTAATCGATGATCTTTATGGAATACAAAGCCGAAAAGCAGCTGAATATTCAGATGGTTGGCTGTCAGAAGCTAATGAGCTGACCAAAATCTGCTGGTAGTGCATCAAAAAATAGTAGGAAATCGCTTTTCCTCTGAGTTTGCAACTCAGAAAATGCTGACCTTGCATTTCAGCAATCCTCTTACAGCAAATTTATGATGATGGACCGGCAGATTTGCCGTAGCTGGGTATAAATAATTTATGTTATATGTTGAGTGTTGTTAATAAAAATAATCAGGGTTGAGAACATTAATTGGTTGTTAAGAATATAATGTGCTACTTTAAATGAAATGAAGTATAGATTATAAATTGTTATAAATAGCAAACTATGTTTTAATATTTATAGGATGAACTAAATAATTCCATACTTTTAAGAATTATTTTTGATCAAAATTTATAAAATAACTTTTAATGCTTGTACAAGAAAATGAAAAAAAGTATCAAAATTACTTAAAGTTGGTTTAATTATTCGTATTTTTGATTATTATAACTCTATTTGTGGTTAATATACTTAAGTACTATTGAAATATAGTTGGGTAGTTAACGAGTTAGATCTACGGCTCCTGAAGTCTACGCGGCAAAAAAAAAAAAAAAAAAAAAAAAANAGAGTGAGACTCCATCTCAAAACAAAAAAAAAAAAAAAAAAAAAATGCTGCGCGGTTGATTGACGCACCTTGATTTAGCCAGGTGCTAATTTTAGCTAATGTTTTGCTTCACTGCGTACAAAATGACTTCCTTTGTGTAATCTTGTGTACGCTTGCTATGTATACGTACACTACGCTCGCTTCAGTTTTTTTTTTTGAACAAACAGCAAAGAACAAATAACCTTGAACAAGCTATGCGTACGTAGCTATGTTGTTTGTATTATGAAAAAGAAGCCAGACCCTTTGGTCCCTTACTTCTATTTGATTTCCTGAAGATTTTCCAGCTCATTGACTTGGTCTAGCCTGCGGCTGACCAAGAGGAATAAGTCAACAACAACAACAACAGAAGCCAAACCATAGCTCAAACTGTTAAAAAAAACCCAAAAATCTGCGTTACAAAACGTTACATTGGTCGAAGAATCAACTCATAATTAACTTGTTTTTCCTAACTCATGTGTGCTTGAGTGTATTTTTAATTTAAAAATATAATATTTCAAATTTATTAAAAATGTATTATATATACTTCTCAAAGGATTTTAGTTTTTTTGTTCTATAGGAAAAAATAACTGGCATATAAATTCATTAAAAAAGTAAAATGCCTAACTAGATTTGACTAACTAGATTTTAATTCACAATTAACAAAATAGTTCCATTTTGATATACAAAAAAATGCATCCATTGCCATTTTTAAATTAATTAAAATTATATTTCACTTTTGTTTTAACTTAATGTCAGTCTCGCGTTGCTTATAATTATAAATAATAACGTTTCAAGCATAACTTAACTTCATCTCAATAGTACAACTCAACTCAACTCAACTTCGGTTAAACTCGGAGAACTGTTATGCAAATTAATACTTCAATACCACTTGCATCGAAGTCATAATTGGTAGTGCTATTTCAGTAAGAATCAAAACTTTAGTTCCATCTTCTCACCGATAAGTTAAAAAAGAAAAAATCGCAATGTCATATGTGATGACAAGTGGATTCAAATTTGTGTTACTTTTCCTTTTTAAATTTGTCGATTTAAAGTAGCATTCGAATTTCAAATGCGATGTTTTGACAGCCATTGGGGAAAAAGACAATCTGAATACACGTTTTGTAAGAGTAGTTGAGAGTAGGGGTATGCGCAAATAAATAAGCTTTTAAGTATAATAACCCGGAGGAGAACGTAAGGGAAATGTATTGGGTTGTAAATAAGCGAAATACGTTTTTGAAACCTGAAGGGGAATGTCATTTGAACGAATGTATAAGGAAGTAACAAATAAAAATAAATATGTTCGTCGTGACGAATTTTAAAGATACCGTGTTGTGAAAGAAACTGTTGACAATTCCGAAATTTGAATACGATATAAAATTTTAACTGTGATTTTATGTAAAATGAATATTTTTATAAGGATTTATTTTAAACTATAATTATTTGAAGTAAACTATGTTTTGATTTCCGCTATATTACTTTATAACTGATCAATATGTTTTGCTGTTTCACTATATTCTGTAATGTTTATTAAATTAATTTGTTTGTTAAAGAACAATGAAAGCGTTTTCTAGAAAGTTAATTAAATATTATAATGAAATAATAAAATAATGAAGAGTTTGCATGCAAAATTCCATGTAATTTTAGACACATAATATTCACATAAGTCATGAAATTGCTGCTTCTAAAAATCAAGCATGATAATTAATCCATTCTAAGAATTTGGTTAGTATGAATGTTTTCTACGAATATTTTGAACAATTTAAAATTATTAAAAAAAATAATGTTTTGAAATGATTGTGAACACAAGCAGATTCACTTGATAATGGAAACATCACATTTGCGTCATAAGTGAAAAAGGTAAAAGAAAAGGTCAAAGCGTTTCGTGCACTTAAAAAATGCTCCCATTTTTAAGACTCACCAGGCGTGAATAAAGAAAACAAAACAGTTAAAGAAAATAAGAAGTTGGCAAAGAGAGAAAGGAAAGCAAAATAAAGGTGGAAAATTTTTTTCATTTTTCTCCGTACCAGTTTCACTTATTTTTTCAGATTAGTTTCGCCTTTTTTCATTCACGTCTAGCGCGTCTTGAGAATAGGCGCCTGTTTTAGAGTGCTCGAAACAGGTTGGTTTTCAATCTATTGAAGTATTTACATTATAATATTAACTTTCCATTTTAGTTTCTTGGAATTTTTTGCTTCATTACCAGATCCATTCTCGCAAATGTGGGGACATGGTAAAATGATACACAATTTTTTATCTCATGTTTATAAAGCTTTTTGATCTGAGCATGATCCATCTTACCAATCATCAAAAAATAAGTGCTGTTGGAAAAGCACAAAATACGTTATAATTTATAAGAAAAATGAGTTTCGATTAAAAAAATGCAATGCAATTATAAGTAAAAAAATATAATTCAAAATATGCAATTATAAAAATCAATATTTTAAATAATATTTCACTCTCTCGTAAACTATGTCCTTGTGCCCTTGGACATACATAAAACTATATATTTACTCCACGTGCAAAAAGCAATTTTTTTATTCATTGAAAATTATTTTCTCTTTCTGCGATTTTTTATTTATAGATTTTTAAGTGCTATAAAGTTATTTTTTATTCACAAAAATATAAATATTATCTCATACATAGAAATGGTTAATTCTTACTCTCATGTTCTAAAAAGGTAAAATAGTTATTGCTTTCAATCATGTTAATATGTTTTGGACAAAAGTTAAGGTAGATCCACATGCAGAGAATAAATATCGCAATGCGGACTCATTTCCGGTATCCTCAGGAAAAAAAAAGGAGTGGAGATAAAATTTTCCCACCAATCCACAGCATCTATTATTTCCGGATGCGATTAAGACGAGGCAGGAATAAACATTCGATTACGTTCTAGAAAATGTAGAATGCGATTGGAAATTTTCTGCCTTAAGCAGAATGTTTGTGAAAGAAAACAACCATGCCATATCGAATTTCGAGAAAGATGGAATGGAATATTTGGATTGCTATGAATTTAAAAATATGTATGCCCCTATAATTTTATGTTAGAATTCGATTATGTTGAAAGTATAGAAAGTTGTGAATATTTTAGAATCATATAAATTATTTCAGAATCTTTTCTGCGCAATATATATATTTATTAAATGAAAAGTAAAAATATATTATATACTGATCTTAATTTTAAACTCTGGTTTGGGGTCCTTACATTTGCTTTCAAAGCATTACCCAAGTGTGTGTAGTATATATATATATCAAGAAATCTGGCATTTGTCTTNTATATATATATATATATATATATATATATATATATATATATATATATATATATATATATATATATATATATATATATATATATATATATATATATATATATATATATATATATATATATATATATATATATATATATATATATATATATATATATATATATATATATATATATATATATATATATATATATATATATATATATATATATATATATATATATATATATATATATATATATATATATATATATATATATATATATATATATATATATATATATATATATATATATATATATATATATATATATATATATATATATATATATATATATATATATATATATATATATATATATATATATATATATATATATATATATATATATATATATATATATATATATATATATATATATATATATATATATATATATATATATATATATATATATATATATATATATATATATATATATATATATATATATATATATATATATATATATATATATATATATATATATATATATATATATATATATATATATATATATATATATATATATATATATATATATATATATATATATATATATATATATATATATATATATATATATATATATATATATATATATATATATATATATATATATATATATATATATATATATATATATATATATATATATATATATATATATATATATATATATATATATATATATATATATATATATATATATATATATATATATATATATATATATATATATATATATATATATATATATATATATATATATATATATATATATATATATATATATATATATATATATATATATATATATATATATATATATATATATATATATATATATATATATATATATATATATATATATATATATATATATATATATATATATATATATATATATATATATATATATATATATATATATATATATATATATATATATATATATATATATATATATATATATATATATATATATATATATATATATATATATATATATATATATATATATATATATATATATATATATATATATATATATATATATATATATATATATATATATATATATATATATATATATATATATATATATATATATATATATATATATATATATATATATATATATATATATATATATATATATATATATATATATATATATATATATATATATATATATATATATATATATATATATATATATATATATATATATATATATATATATATATATATATATATATATATATATATATATATATATATATATATATATATATATATATATATATATATATATATATATATATATATATATATATATATATATATATATATATATATATATATATATATATATATATATATATATATATATATATATATATATATATATATATATATATATATATATATATATATATATATATATATATATATATATATATATATATATATATATATATATATATATATATATATATATATATATATATATATATATATATATATATATATATATATATATATATATATATATATATATATATATATATATATATATATATATATATATATATATATATATATATATATATATATATATATATATATATATATATATATATATATATATATATATATATATATATATATATATATATATATATATATATATATATATATATATATATATATATATATATATATATATATATATATATATATATATATATATATATATATATATATATATATATATATATATATATATATATATATATATATATATATATATATATATATATATATATATATATATATATATATATATATATATATATATATATATATATATATATATATATATATATATATATATATATATATATATATATATATATATATATATATATATATATATATATATATATATATATATATATATATATATATATATATATATATATATATATATATATATATATATATATATATATATATATATATATATATATATATATATATATATATATATATATATATATATATATATATATATATATATATATATATATATATATATATATATATATATATATATATATATATATATATATATATATATATATATATATATATATATATATATATATATATATATATATATATATATATATATATATATATGTATGTATATGTATATATATATATATATATATATATGTATATATATATATGTATATGTATGCATATATATATATTAATTAAACTAACTTTTAGATCTTACAACGTAAAATTCGTTCTCTCGAAGTGAATTATGTTAACATAATAAGCAAATTATATTAATATAATTGTGCGAAGAGCGTGTGCTAGTGATTTAAAAATGTTCACCAAGAGCAGTTTTCCGGGTTTTTCTTTTATGAATGTGTCGAAAAGAAACAAGTAGGTAAAAATTTCAAAATTTTACAATTCTCGTCGTGCATGTTAGAGTTATAGAAAAAGGACCAAAACAATAGTGGTTTTAAGAAAGTATTCAATAAAATTATGCTTTTTTTTTTAAATGTGGGAGGCTAAGTGGTTAACTTTCTTCTTGAGAACTGGATTGCGCCTGGTAGTATATACCAGACACTTGTCCATTTTACAAAGTAATATCCTATGTATTATCCTTTGTATCCATTTACATGTAATATCCTAACTTGGACACCAGAAAGATTATTACTCCATGTAAGAAAAAAAATGTATGATGTTTTGTTTAATTTTTTGTGCCTGTAGCTTCAAGGAAAACAATATCTTTCTTTTTTTATGCTGTGCTGCCGATTCTAATAATTCGAAGTATGCTCTAATTCCGACCTACTTCTTCAGTGTATATAACCCTTTTGTTATTTCACTAGAAATCATGAACAGACAAACTGTAATTTTTATATCCCATGCGTTTAAGCCCTGTATATCGAAATAAGATTTTAAAAAAAAGAAAAAGATTTTATCAAATCCCTAAGGTCGACAAGATTCACATAAGATATTAAAATCATAATTCTATTTGATGATTTCCCTAAAGAAAGTAATTGATTTGATCAAAACTCTTAACTGTTTCAGTAAAAAGATGGAATGATATTGTTAAAATATTATGGGCAGTGTAATTATTTGGCTAATATTAATAATCACCGGTTATTATTAATAATAGGTTGGTTAAAGTAAATAATCTACTATACTTTTCAACATTTACCCATTCTTAAGTATAATTTCCAAAAAAGTTTGTTTAATTTTTATTTTGGCTAGAGATTTATAATGTGCATTTCTCAGCAAACATCAGCTTGTTTACTTTGGAGACAGATACCCGCATTTTGTATGAGTTGTTCAGTTCTTGTGAGAATAATTTGTGCTAGAAACTTTTCATTACCCTTCCTGCTTTGAAGGTTTTAATTAATTGATTTAAATTATTGCCCCTCCGCTGTGCCATAGAATTTTATTAATTAACGTATTAAGGATTTTTAAATAAAACTGGTTTTTTTTCTTAAAATTTATCTGTAATACCTTAGCAGGCGCTTAAAAAAAACAGTTTATAGCTAAATGACCACCCACTGTAAATTATAGTTTTTTTTCCCAAGTAACCTCTTCGCATTATTTTTTTCTTATGATAATTTCAATTTGTGTGTTTTAAAGCTAAAAGGTCTCTTTCTAAACCTTTATTTTTATTAATACTTGATCCTCTCTCCCACATAATGAGGCACTGAGAAGTTTGAGTAAAAAATGAAACAGTAAATTGCCTTTGTTCTTTTGCGTTATTTTGAATCGTTGTCGTTTAAAGAAATTTTCGATGTTTAAACGACTACTAAATCGGACTTACTTAGATACAGACCCTTTTATTAACCAGTATTACATGCATTACTTTTTGGTGGTTAAAAATTATAAACTTGAAATAACTAAACTTATTACTGACTGGTATAGATTTTATTATGGTATATAAAATCAGAGCTTGCATATCAACTCTTTTGATGATTGATAGTATGAGCTTTAAATCCGTTCAATAAATATATCCTCTTACTATATTATTTCAGATTTTTTCTCTTACTGATTCGGAATATTTAATATTGTCACTTTTATTATTTGTAACTGTTACTTTACTTAGATTTATTTATATTGTGCTTTGGGAAGGCGTTTCATTCAATTGTTGATTTAAAATTTGTACATTTTAGGTGCGATCCTTTTTCAAATTTTTAGTGATATTAATTTGTGGTAAATGTTTTTTTTCTTGTCTTTTCATTAAAGGGCCTCGGGGCACTGTTAGTTTTGGTTAAATCCACTAACAACAGAAAGGCTTCTGTGTGTTTGCAGGCAGTGTGCCCCTGCTGAAGTACTGTTCTGCAAACACATATTTATATACTATATTTTATTTTTAATTATTAAATATTAAATATTTATGTCTTATTTCTAGTTTATATAATACAAATTTGGTTTCAGCTACCTTGTGCACTTTTCCAATTTGAATTAATTAAGTAAAGTCTCAGTGTGTTTATTTACCTCTTAGTTATCATTATTGACTTAGTAAATTGTATTGATTTTGTGATTATATTCTTTCAGGTAATGTTTACAAGTTCATAGTTTTTTAAACAACAATGTCTTTCTATAAGCCATCAGTCCATCTTAGATTTTATCTTTCTTTTTCTTCATTTACAAACTGTTCCTTTTAAAATTTTACTTGTGCTATGGTTTTCATTCCTTCTGATAACGCGGAAAGCCTATTTTATTCGTCCATTAATCAGTTTTCTGCGAAATAGTGTTCATAATCTCAACTGATTTTCAATTTGGGTTCACAATTGAGCAGATACTTAGGTGTGTGATATTTCCTTAAATCTATTTTCAATAGATTAGTTAACCATATCTTCTTGGATGAAAGTTTGCATATTTGACCCATAAAGACGAGTCTATTCCTATATTTGCTTATCTCGTTTCTAATTTGGGTTCAAAAATAAAGCTATAGCTAGACAAACGTTGGTTCTTCAAATTTGATTTTTAATGAATTAACTAATATGCATCGTATTTTAATTGATAAGATTTTGGAACATTGGTTCATAGGAAAACATTTGTTCATCTTATGTCTAATTTGGATTCAAAATTAAATCTAGTTATATTTTCAAATCTATTTACCATATCTTAAGCTATTTACCATAGCATCATCATCATAGGTGGTGAGACAGCCCAATGTGTGACAATACCTTCCTCTGAAGATTTCTCCATAGTGTTTTCCGATTTGTCTTTGATCTCCAATTCTTTTCATTAATTGCAGGAAAATCAGACTCCACCGAGTCAGCTCATCTCAGTCGCGGACTTCCCCGCTTTCTTGTTTCAGAGTCATCATTCATTCGAATCACGTGGGAAATCCAATTCCTTCAATTTATTTTTATGTACTTTATAATATCGGGTTGTTTATAAATCTTGTACAGTTCAAAGTTAAATCTCCTTCTCCAGTTTTGTCTCTGTCCAAGCTTCAGCAGCGTATGTCAAGACTGGTCTGACAATACCAGCCTTTACCATATCTTTATGGATTAAATTCAGGAGGACGAGATTCATTAAAGAAGACAAGTCTATCGCTATTTGTAACTGTTCGTAAATTCTAAATTAAAACTGTTGGTTGGCTTAATTTATTTCTTAAAATCCATTTTCAATACGTATCTTCATGAATCAAATTTTGGAGATTTCTTCCATGAAGACGTGCTTATTCCTTTGTTTTCCCGATTTTTAATTTGAATTTGATTAAAAAAATTAATAAGCGTTAGTACTTTCTTCTACATTGTTTTCAGCAGATACCATTGTTCAGCAATTGAAAGAACATAAGAATAAATAACTTAAACTAAGAAAGAATCAAATAGATTTTGTAACATCCAATTTCATCAAAATTGATTAAATATTCTACTAGTATGTAATTCCCTACCATTAACATTTATTGATATAAAATAGTTTGTGTTTGAACTTAGAGGGAAAAACATAATAGCTCGTTATGAGTATAAAAAAATATTAATCCCCTTGAGGGAAATAAAAAGAAATACTTATAGGATCTCTACTATTATCTCTAATGGACTTATATTAACTTACGATGTTAGAAAAAATAAATAAATGTTCTTTATTCATTTTCTTATTTTTCCCTAAGGTAGATTAAATTCTATTGTTTACGAATCTTTTTGTCATGCTCTAATAATTAGTCTCTGGAGTATTTAAGAAACATATATTGACTTTGGCATGTGTGACAAAGACCCGGTAAATTTAGTTAATAGCGAATATTATTTTTATTGATTTAAAAATTTTCCCTAGAAAGAAAAAATAATTCGAATTAAATATTTCTTATGATAGGTTGAAATAAAAAATACGTATAATATATATTTCACTTTTTAGTTTTACTTAGTTAACAGTGTCATTTGTCTGTGTTTGAAATTCAAAATAAAAAAAAATATTAGCATGTATAGAGCAGGTTGAATCCGTTGTAAGGTCGCATCTCGCAAAATTAAAACTATGGTTTTTGACAACTGAGTATCGCTTGATCAGTATTTCATGACGATTAACAATCATTTTGACAATAATAGCGTGATTTTCTACGAAAGTTTAACCCCTTCCTTCTCGCTCCCGTGAAAATGTCAGGGTGAGGGTACGCCCTCTATTTCTCACTCCCGTGATATTGACGGGCTGGAGTGTTCAGTAGTAACGAGCCAATAAGAATAAAGCTAATTCATATCTTTTGCCCGGAAAACATTTTATTTCACATTTTACACACCAGATGGCAGTACCAGGATACTTTTAAGGTACTTGTAGTTTGTTAGTTTATTTTGAATTAGATGTCAGCACTAATCAAATACGTAATACAAACACAAAAGCCAAAGAAAAAAAATAAGCACTTTTATAACCGTTTTCTTGAAAATTAACAGATCTTTAAGGGGTTAAACTAGCCTCCTCACTCCTGCAAATACTGAGAATTCTCTAACATTCTTTATTTGTTTATAATACAATTTGAACTGTCTGTTTAATAGGATGACTGTACTTACACTCAAATTACACTACGGTACTTGCTTCTCAAATAGATTCACCTGGTTTTACTCCAACATGGAGAAAACAAATTCTGGGGAAATTACTGTACTGTATGATAATGAAATTTCTGGTAAAAAAAACCCCCACAATACTGGTAAGCAAAATCAAATATATGGTATTTAGACGATTTCGTAGTTCTGTTTGTATGGTAACGTTTTACCGAAAATTATGTTTTGCAAAATAGTTCTTATTATCACACGTTTAGTAAGAAATACTAAATTGGAAAGAAAATTTAATCGAATGAATGGTTTTTATGAAATGCTCTTAAGGTATCATGATCAAATTACGAAAGTACCGAATTTTATCACATATTATGTTTACTGTTAATTTCACCAAAAGCACTATACTATAAAAAATTCGGGATCAAATTACGACAAATAGTACCGACACTCAAAAAATTAAAAAATATAAAACTGAAAAGTAAATTTAACCGAGTAAATGGCTTCTATGTCATGTCTTAATAGCGTCTGTGTCACGTGATAAAATTACCAAATATTTCCCAGTTTACCAAATTTTATCAGTCATTACAAAACCATATATTATCGTTAATTTTACCAAAACCATAACCAAAATTACTCGGTAAGATTTACCAATATTTTCGCTGTTTCCATAGAGCCAGAAAACACGGTAAATTTTACCATATTCCGGTAGTTTTGAACATACATTTTCCTCTGTGTAGTGATAATTAAGAACTTAATCACTCCCACTTGTTTTTAATTACATTTCCTAATCAATTGTGTAGACCGGTAAGTCTCACTAAGCCTGATGCTTCTGACAAAATTCATACACTCAAACAACTGAAAATTGAAATGTCCTCTTTCATGACGAGTTGTTCACACAAAGTAAATAAAATAAAAAATATAAACTTTTTCCTTTTATTTTACAATTCGTTTATTTGTCTCTGTTAGCTTTAATTGCATTAATAACTCAGTGATAGATGATTTGCGGATCTGAAACCACTTGTTTTTGTTGCCTTTGTGTAGCTGGGAGAGATTTGACTCAAATAGTGATTAGTTTTGTTAAAAAAAAACACCAACAAAGAGGAATTTGTCGTATTACTTGACTCAGCTATAAAAATTAGCATTCAATTCCTGAAATTAAATGTGTGATCCATGTTTAGATGAATTAGCGATCCTTGAACCTTATTCCGCTATATTTTACAGTGACTTTGTCCAGAAATTGCGTATTTGTTTTTTTTTATGAAGAAAAAATTTTGAAGTATTTGTCAATTCTGTTTCCTCACACTTGTATCATCTTATTTTATTTTACAACCATCGTTGAATAGCCGACCCAATTTTTTTGAGTTTATGACTACTAATGCTCAACTACGTAGCCTTGTAATTTTTTAACCCAATCCAGAAGACAAGGCAACAAAGGAAGACAAGGGTTAAATTTCTCCAAGCATTGGGAGAAATTTGACCTTCGTGGAGTACTTCTTGATGGAACTAACCCGTATGGAGAGGAAATCCACAAGAACCTTTCACAGTTGGCCTGACGACAAGGGAACCCTAACCCATGATCCGTTTACAACTGAGAATATTTTATGTCAGTACTGTGGTCTGTGCAAGACGAGCGCAGAATTTGAATCAAACAGCCGATGATGGGATCGAACCTAGGTCACCTCATTGGGAGGCGAGCGCTATTTCTCCTGAGCCACCGCGCCTCTTGTATCACCTTAGGGAAATCTTGGAGTGCTCCGATAGTTACTTATCAGTTTTTAACCTCTTGTTTGGTCCATTTGATGGGATGGTATAAGGACTAGTGCACTCGTTTCCCTGGTTTGAATTTTAGTGATGACTGAAAGCATAATTCTTTTAAATTTGATTATTAATACAAACTAACTGTGTATTAATGATAAAGTTAGAAAATTAATTAATCATTACTCTACTTAAATTATTTTTTTATTATATGATTGGAGGACCGTTTGCATTTTAAGAAACCATTTTTGAAATTTTTTTAGATCTTTCATAAATGCAGCTAATTTCAAATTACATCTTCTATTTCTTATTTCGTGGAATATATTTTTTCTGAAAGACCAGTTGTATAATCTTTATCCCTATCCAGTTGAATATCCATTTTCTAGAATATATTTTTAAAAATATATAGTTATTTTCGAGCATTAAATTTTTATGAAAAAAAAATGGGGTAATAGAATCCAAGAAAGCTAAACAAACTTTGTCAAGAATTGAAAGAACTATCAAAAGAAAATGCAACTGGAAGATGCTAAGAACAGCTTACTTTCCCAACATTGAAAATGTTAGGGAATATTTAGTTGCATGGAAAATTTAAACTAAACTTACGTTTAGGAATCGGATCTCCAACGAAAACTAAAACTAAAAATTAATTTTTAGAAATGTTTCCAGAAAGTACAAACAGACTTTTGTGAAGAAACTATTCATGGCAGACTTCACAAAAGTAATTAAAAATTTTGAGTTGGGAAAAATGAGTTCAAAAAGTCAAGAGGTACACTATGAAGTTCTAAATATAGACTTTTTATCAAAAATATCTCATTTTAAGCAAACTGTGGTTAAAGCTTCCAGAATATGGTAAAATTTGCCGTGTTTCTGTTTCTGTGGTAATACCAAAAAGCTCGGTAATTTTTACCGAAATGCCTTGGTAATGGTTTTGGTAAAATTAACAATAAAATATGGTTTCATAATATGTGATCAAATTTGGAAAATATAGAAAAATTTGATAATTTTAGCATAAATCGTTATGGCGTAAAATTATTCATTCGTTCAAAATTACTTTTCAGTTTTGTAATAAGAATTATAATTTTGAAAACCGGAATTTCTACCAAACAGTCACCAAATAAACTGAAGAATTACCAAAGGAACTGTTTAAACACCGCATATTTTGGTTTAATTTACCAGAATTATGGATCTTGTATCAAAAATATCAATACCTTACAGTGCGATAATTTTATCAGATTTTTTTCTCCATCTATAGTCAACAGAAACTAATTGTGGCTCGATTCTTCACCTTTTATTGTTGTTTTAATACTTATGTTTACAAATAATCATTTTCGGATCTAAGAATAAATGCTTTATCTATGATGTTATCGCTGAACTATTAGTAATTGTTGATATCTACCAGGGGACAGAACAAATTGAGGTCCTTAAGTAGAACAGTTCCCAGAAAGTGTTTAATCAGATAATCACTTAATTTCTAAGTCTTCCACTTAATCCGACAAACAGGATGATAAAAGCATCACTTATCAACTTAACTATTCTTTGCTGACAGATACATATCTGTTAAAAAACAATATAAAAGAATCATTTATCAACTAAACTATTCTTTGCTAACAGAAAGATATCTGTTAACTATCAATAGTTTACTTGATTTACAAGATTGTAAATAACAAAAACCAAAAAAAAAAAAAGTAAAATTAATATTTTTTTAAACCTCCTTGGTCTTTTTTTTTCGATATAGAAAGCTGTATTTCTAGCATAATTAAAATAAAAATCACGGAATATAATTATTTTAGTATATATTTAGTAAAAAGGAACGACACATATTTTTAAACTTTATAAAATGAATTAAATTATTTGTAAATATATAAAATTCTTCGAAATACTTTTTTATTATTTTTATTGCGAGCAAAAGGAAAAGAAAGTATTTGTTATTAAAAATTCACTTACGTATAAATTTCAATCAACGACATTGTGCTGTTTTATTGCCTTCATTTTCGATCATTTCGTGAAATACCTTTGTAATTTGAAATTGATTTCCGAATTTCTTTGTATTTTGCATAATATATGAGGAAGATGTGTTAGATAAATATTGAAATGGTGATTTCTAAATTATCTGGATGTAAATAAAAATTGAATTAGCACACAATCGAAGATTTTAAATTCAAGGAAATGTGCTTAAATATTCGGAAAGTCAGCGAAATAATACAGCTTTATAAATTCCTTCGAGCAATTTTTTATTTATTTGACTTGAATGAAATAATATTAATTCTGGAAGTTATAATAAGCTCATATATGTCTAAAAAAGTCTTGTCTGAAAAATTATTTAAAAAAATACTTAAACTTTATTGAAATATTGATTAAAAATGATTTTGAGATGATTTTAATGCCGCGTTGATTTATCACATTATTAAAAAAAGTGTGTAAGCCGTGATGACTCAGCCGATAGAGCGTTCGCCTTCCAATGAGGTGAATCTGGTTCGAATCCCACCAATGGCTGGTCGATACAAATTCCGCATCCGGCTTGTAACAACCACAGTGCTGACTGTGAATATCCTCAGTGGTTGACGGATCATGGGTTAGAGTCCTCTTACCGCCAGGCTAATCGTGGGATGTTCTCTTGGTCTTCCCTTCCATGTAACGTAAATGCGGGTTAATTCCATCAAAAAAGTCCTCCACGAAGGCGAATTTCTCCCAATACTTGATCCAGGAGTTCCCTCGTCTTCTGGATTGGGTTCAAAATCACAAGGCTATGGCGTTGAACCTTAAAATTGGATCGGATGTTCAACGACGGATATAATATAAAATATAAAACTTACATTATGCAGTTGTAGTTTAATGACACAGATTCAAATAGTCAATGTCAGTAGATTATTTTTCACAAGTTTATATTTACTCAAATATTGCTCATTTGTTACGATGCTATTAATTCATATGCTTCTGTTGGCTACCTATAAACGAAGATGGTAGTTTTATAAATTTCTTAAAAAAAGTATTATTTAACTCGTTTTTAATATTCAATTTATATACTTTCTTAAAATAATATTTTAATACGTTTAAAGTACAATCAACTTTTTACGTTTTGAATGTTGAATCAATGTTGAACAATGAACCATAATATCGAGGAAATTTGCTGCAATCATATTATGTTTAATCGATAAACTAAGTTTTTTGTGAAAATTGAAACATAGTATAGGGAAAGCAAAATTGAAAACAACGGTTATGCTTGGTAAAATGGTTAAATGAGGCACAATGTTGAGGGTGTTGCAAATTTGCATAATATTATAGTTTAACGAATTCCAATAATTTTAATAGGAAACCAATACAAGCTTTCCTTAAATCGTACAAGACTACCATAAGCAACATATGACACGGTTGCTACTAATAACAAGAGCATTGCTGTCATATGTATTACTATTAAATATCCAAATGTACAATAATTATTCGCCAAATGTATTGAGCTCCGAAAAACCTTCTTCCCCAACGACTTGCAGATTGGTGTAAGTTTAATCAATTATTTGCATTAAAATTTACCTATACCGTTTGAAGAGTATTAAAGATCATTTGATTTGGTATTGATTTGAAATCAATACCAAGTCAATACCAATCATTCACACATTTTTTAATACCAAATTCAATGGGTATGACGCATAGTTTTTATAGTGCAAAAGTCAATTTTTGATATTTTAATAAAATACATCAAGTTATACTATAAAGAAATAAAGTACTTACTTCGAATTCCAAGTTTGATAAATCATAGCAGCAAGTTATAATAGAATTGCATAAGTAATAATGTTTAACAATAGTAAATGATTCTTTAGGAAAAGCATCATTAAATTTGACATTCCTTGTTCCATATGACGAATTGCATTTATGAGTTTCCAAAGATTTATTCGTTTTTCAAACTTACAACGTAACTGATTTAGTTCAGTAAAGCTGTGATTAGATTTTTTCACTGTTTTGTAAAAAATATTTTTCTAAACTATAGACTTAAATATCATTTATTTTTATTATTCAATTTCTGACCGAAAGACTGCTATAATTTAGACACTCTATGTTATTTAACTTCTTAATTTTTAAAAATTTACGTAAATATTCATTCTATTTCAATAAATTTACATTAATAAGAATTACTTGAATTAGAGTTTTGATAAAAAATAAATACAAATATTACTCTGAACAACAGTCAACTATTTAGCATTTACCTATAGATATTTTCAACAAAATTTAGAAACCATTCCAATTATAAAACCTTCCGGTTCAAAAATATGCTGGGCTAAAAATATAGCCTCTTCATAGTTAGCCTTATCATTAAATTTCTTTCACACCTGTTTGAAAAAGAATTCTGTAATACAGTCAGAAGTTACGAGTTTCTAAATTGCATGTTTATTAATACTTTGCAAGAAACTCAAATGTGTGTAACAAGAACTTAGAACTTAGAACAAGAACTACACCAAGAACTTAGGACGGTTCATGCTGCAAAGAATAAAAATAAAGTAGTTGCAGCACTTTTTCGTAATAGAGACAAACTAAAATTATTTATTGAAGACGCATTTTTTAAATAATTTTTTTCACATTTATACTTTAAAAAAAATTTACTTATTCATTTTTTTGTGCATTTGCTTATTAAAAATGCTTATTTTAATGTGCAAAAAAATCCATTTAATATTTTCATTGCATAAATATTTCGTATAAAAAGCAAGAACGTTTTTAGTAATAAATTCGTGGCAATTCATTTAAAATGTTATTTTGTCAATTTTATATTATTTTTTGCGCGATAATTACAGATTAGTACTAAAAACTATATTTGAAATAAGCATATAAAACTATTATGAATACATTTTTAGGTAGCGAATTGCAGTTATCGTGCAAACAATTATTAAAAGTTTTAAAAACAAAATTTTTCTTAAAGAATTAGTGAAAATGCATTACTAAATATAATTTTCTTTTTAAGCAAAATACTTTTTGCAAAGAAGATTTTAAATTGATTTTAATGCACATAAAAATGTGTTTTTAATAAGACGGACACACATCCACGGAAATGAATAAATAATCAAAAATAAAATAAAATAAAATAATAAATAAAATAAAATAATAAAAAAAATAAAATAATAAATAAACTAAAATAATAAATAAAATAAAATAATAAATAAAATAAAATAATAAATAAAATAAAATAATAAATAAAGTAAAATAATAAATAAAATAAAATAATAAATAAAGTAAAATAATAATAAAATAATAAAATTGCAGTTAAAAAGTAAATAAAAATGCGACTACCTGCACTTTAAAAAAGTTTAATTTAATTTAAATTGAACTAGGCTTATTAGATCAGAAGAGGATAGAAATTATACATTGTAAATTTATTTAATACTGTTCAGAGATTTAAAAATTGAATTATAAGTGAACTCATTACAAAACTAAAAACATACATATTTTAACGACAAACTTCCATTTTTGCAGATGTATAGTAGCATGGAAGATAACAATAAACGCAAGTCATCTCGTACTTGTATTCTAAATGACTATATCTAATGGGCTTCAACATTGGTGATTTCGGTGGCAAAAATAAATCACATATGGTGTGAAGGCGCGTGAACCTTGTTTAAGTTTTTTCTTATTATGAGTGTTTCGATTCATTTACACTCTAAAGAATATAAATAAATCGAGCACCCATAATGGAACAGTTCTGAATTCGGATATGATAGCTCGAAGCTCGATTTGGTGTTAACTAAAATTAACGTCCTCCTTCATCTAGTTTTCTGGGTTGTTTAACATCAAATTTATAAAAATATTTAACCACAGGTTTTACAGTGTAACTATTAATTCTCAATTGTATTAAACACCAAACTACATCAAGGATTGGAAAATTTACTGAAATTAGCATTTCTCAAATATTAAATTTTCATCATTACTGTAAAAATATTTTTCTGTATTTAGCTCCTTTATGTATTACTCAATTTGTCTCAAATCTCATTACCTAAACAGTTATCTACACAATTTGTTAATGTGTACGAACCTGACGAAAATTAAAATTACTACTAAATTGTAATATGAATATTGTTCTTTTATATGAATTTTTGTTTAGTATAGAATTTAATTTTATTTTATTTAAATGTATAAAAATTACGAAAAGTAAGAAAAATATTTCCATGCGTTGAATTTTATCTAAAAATGTATCCTCTCATTTAAATGCAAATATTATTTCTTAAATTTCTTATCTACACATTTTGTTTGTCATCATAGAAATAAGAAAAACAGCTACACCTCGAATATAGTATATTCATTTTTTGTTCAGTATAAAGTTTTCTCTACTTTATAGATGTCATTTGGATTATTTAAAAGTAAGAAATTCCATGCATATATATCTATTTCTTTTTCTTCTCATTTATTTCTTATTTTCTAAATTGTTTTCTCTTTATTTTAGTGTATATACTGCTCAAATAAATTAAGGCAATATATTTTTTTAAAATTTATTTTCGAGCTTACTGTTACTTTATGGATAGCATAAAATTTTATAAAAGTTAGAAAAATGATTTTAAGTACGGATTTTCAATTCTTTTTTTTGCATTCATGTTTTATTATTTAAATTGTTATCTTCTAGAATTATTTTATATGAAAGTATAAAAAACAGGTACTGCTGAAATATATTCATTATTTTTAAACTTTTCAAAAAATTATAGTCCACATATGAAATGTTATGTTAACGAACCATTATTAAAATAGACTGAAGAAACAGTATTTTTTCCATTTATTAAACAGAGAAAATAAATTTCTAAATACATAAATTGCATTGAACAAGAAATGAGAAATTTAATTTTTTAACTTAAAATGAGAAAACGTAGTTCCATTTCTTGATCAATGCAAAAGTTTCATCTTCATTTACAAAGGAACAGCAACATAAAAATTTTAAACATTAAATTCCTTAAAAATATAATAACATTAGACATTTGTAGAAAATATTTTAAATATGCATAATAAACAGATATTTTATTTAATTGGCTAAAATTATTAATGAAGTGTTCTATTATTTCATTAAGCAGAAATGAGTTTGATGAGAAATTAATAAGATGTAAATTGAGTCCTTCAACTCTATTTGTTCAAATAAATGTAACGTAGATGGAGAAAAGAATTCTGGTAAAATCACTGTACTGTATGGTAAAGACATTTCTGCTATAAAAAAACGTAATTCGGATTCTTGAACTAAAATATAAAGTAATTAAAAGATCCAAACTGTGAAGGTTTCCATACAAAGGTTTTCAAAATGCTAGTCCTTATTACCACACATTTTGTAAAAGTACAAAACTTGGTAGTAAATTTAATAGAACAAATATTTTTCTTTAGTTATGCTCTAAGGTACCATGGTAATATTACTAAATTTTATCACAGTTACCAAATTTTAACTTTCATAATAAAAGAATGTTATTCTTTTTTTCCTCCAAAATCATCACCAAAGCGTTTACATAAATATTTCCGAGTTTTTGGATGTTCTCATACAGTTAGAAACATGCTAAATCTTACCATATCGAGATAGTTTTAACCATACATTTTTACTATGTGTTAGGTACAATAAAAAAATTGAATAGTTTGATATTTTAACCAAGAACAGCTTGTTGCAAAAGTAAAACTACTTTGTGGCAAAATATTAACGTGACAATTTTTATTATATACATTTCAGAATATATATATATATA
>NC_092205.1:85292040-85296208 GCF_043381705.1 Parasteatoda tepidariorum | reverse complement strand
ATACCATTAAATGATTTGCTATTTTTTAAAAGTATTCTATAAAGGTCTAAGAAAATTTCGTTCAAATATAAGCAAAAAATATGCTTATATCTACATGTATATGCTTATATATACATATATATATATATATATATATATATAGCGCAATTTTTACAGTGAAATAACTGAATCCCTTTAATTAAATAAATATTACTGTAGAAAGTAAGATACTATATTTTACTGTAAAATGGATTTTACAGTTGATGCGCACCCAAATTTCGATATTTTATACCGTAATTTGATCCAAAGTTTTTACAGTGCACTTACTTATTGAGAGATGTATTTTATTGGTTTGAGCTTCTGTATCAGTAAAAATATTTGTAAAAATTCTATTTTAGAACTTCGTAAAATTCAACTATCTTTCTTAAATTTAGAAAATGGGTAACCGTAAAGCCTGAACTAAAAGCAAAGTAATTGAATAATTATTTGTCTTATAATTTTTCTTTCTTTTGCTGTCAAAATCAGGATAAAATGTAGATAAATTTAGTACAAGGTAAGAACAAGAAATTTCTTTTAAGAGTTAATAAGTTACAGGTTGCGTTTCTATAATTTAATTTGTAACAAAAACCTTCTAGAGAAAAACTTTTTCAGTTTTGTTTCTAAAAGTAAGTTCTTGTATACCATAGAGAGTTGGATAAAAGCCATATTGAATAGATAAATGGCGTTCTCTATTATAAAGCTTCTGTACTTCTTAAAAGAAAAGACTAAGAGCGTTCAATTAAAGCCTAACATCTAAAAACTAAAATCCAACCCCAAAACTCCAATTAAACATTCGTGTTACTTTTTTACGAAAACATTTGAAGTTTGTTTTTGTTCAATTTTATTCTGCATGCAATTTTAATATACGAAAAGTTGCAGTTCTCTTTTATATTTAATGGAAGTTATTTAGTTGGTTCAAGTTTTTTTTTTCTAGATTGTAAATATGTTTCAACAATTACATCGAATGAATTGTGAATACTTTCAGCTACGTTAAGTTAAATTATAGGGTTATTTTCAAGACAAATAGGCCAAGGTATGCTTCATGATTTAAAAAATTTACAGGTGTTTTATATTTACCTTAATATATATGTCAGGAAATTTGTCAGAAATAAAGTAAAAATGTATACATCTCAGGGGTAGCAAATTATTATTTCAGTCAGAGAAAAATGATGTCAAAATCTGACACATCAGAAATTGGGTATATGGAATTAAAAGCAACAAAACCAGTTTGATTGCATATGAAGGCTGAATGTGTTTTTAACAATTAACTTTTGCAACTTATTAGTATTAATTATATATCTCGCCTATCTTGTGAATGATTCGTCAGATTTTGATTACATGCTCAAAAGCTAATTTGTGACCCTTTGCGCAGAGTTTTAAAATTTATACTTTGGTTGGTAATAATGACAAACATCGTGTGAATACAAAATGGATTGAAAGAGCTCATTGGGAAAATGTTTAAAATGTCATTGACAAACTTAAGCAGTGCATATATTAAATATTTTGTCAAGTAAAGTCTTAAATTCAACTATTTTTTGCGGTTACCTAGATCAAAAAAATCTCAAAGGGATTGGGCATACTTAGTGATGAAAAACTGAAAATTTTAATTAATTGAAAAAAAAACTGAATATTTTATTAATGAAAGTGCAGAAATAGAAAAAACACTGGTTTCTTTCTGTTCTATGAAGAAAAACTTCCTTAGATTCTAAGCACCAGGAGATAGGGGAAGAGCAAAGAGAAAAACACGTGAAGGTTGTTTAACCGATTGGAACAAAGAAGCAAATGTGAATAAGATTACAAAATAAGGGAAATAAGAACAGGTGTGAAAAGGCTTTTAAGGAACTCCATGGTGCAAAATTTGAAAAATTTCCAAATATTAGGAACAGTACTAGAAAGATCATTAACTAACTTATAAGAATCTTTCAAATCACCGAGGGATTTTGAAAAATCAAGTTCAATAGATGAAAAACAGTATTGAATGATTTTAGCAGAGGAAACCTCAAGCTTGTGAATATTTGAATTCCAACTATGAAGGGCAATAGAAGATCACTTAATATACTGTTTTTGGACGCATCTTTCTTGCGTTTCAAGTCCAAGCTTACGGGTGCATTTAGTTTTTATAATATTCCCTAGATTGAGCCGTGATGACTCCGAGATCGCCTTCCAATGAGGCGAACCGGGTTCGAATCCCAGTCGATACGAATTCCGCATCCGGCTTGCACCGACCATAGTAATGACGTGAAATATCCTCAGTGGTAGACGGATTATGGGTTAGAGTCCCTTTGCCGTCAGGCTTACCGTGGGACGTTCCCGTAGTCTTCCTCTCCATACAACGCAAATGTGGGTTAGCTCCATTAAAAAGTCCTACACGAAGGCATATTTCTCCCAATACTCGATCCAGGTGTTCCCTTGTCTACAAGGCTACGGAGTTGAACATTAGTAATAGTAAACCCATTAAATTGGGTCGACTGTTCAACGATGGTTATAATATAAAATAAAATATTCCCTAGATTACATTGACACGAGATTTGATACATACCCCAGCTATATAATGGTGAAATTTGTTTACGTTTACGGAGGAGGAAACGTCTTTAAAATAGAGTTTATTCAAAATCTTACTATGTCCATTTCTGTACTTTCATTTGTGCTTTATTCAATTTTTTTGGTTTTATGATCAAAAACGTTTCTGAAATCCACAGACAACACGAGGACTGCAACTTTCAACAGTTTTGTACAGTTAAAACGTGATGGAAAACTTTTTAATAGTCACTGACAACACATTTACTGTGAATTAAAACTGCTTTGTATAGCATGATCGAAAACGTTTTTAAAAGCAACAATAACATAGGCAATTTTCAATTGTTTTGTAAAATTAAAGGCGATGGAAAACGTTTTTTAACAGCCACGACAACATGAGCAGAATATATTTTATCAGTTATGCACAGTTTTAATGTAATATTTCTACCCCCGAAAAAAAACATTAGCAGGTTTTATTTAAATTGTTTTGTATTAATACGGGATGATTAATTCCTGCGAAAAAAACAGGATTGTGTAGTAAAAAATACTTTCCAACATTAAAACACATTGAAAGTATTGTCTCAGTTTTTCAATATATAATTTTTTAATATTTTCTTAAAGATATCGTTATTTTGAAATTTTTATTAACATTTTTGCAGAATAAAAAAGAAACAATCATTTTTAGGATTATTGATGCAAATATAATATTTTAGAAAAGCTTTTGGATTTAAGAATATTTGTATCATTCTTCAATTTCTACTTCAGTTAAATGGAATATGGCCTTTCTTTTGAGGGGATTTGCGAACTCGTTTACTAAACATTTATTCAGTGATATCGTTAATGTACTTGGAGGTCACCTTTGGACTAGTTTTACAAAGTATTAATGTGTATAGAATGAAACATTTTGTTCTACGCCTAAAATTAGGTGGCTTGTATGATGTTCTAATTAATGTTGACCTCTCATTATCGAAGCGTTTCTAAGCTTACATGCAGATTGTTGAAGGGATACATTAAATTTTTAGCTCAGTAGGTTCAGTAGAATTTCGAAGTATCATTTATATAATACGTTTGTCATTATGTTCTGTAACTGAACACAGCGTGGCATACTTAGGAACTAACGTAGATAATTCAGATATTTCTCCACACTGAAAATTACTTTTGAATAAATTTATTGTAATTTAGATAGTAGATTAAGTGGCTGTATATATATATATATATATATATATATATATTGTTTTTATAAATTTTAGATTGGAATGTATGAGGATATATTACACTATGATTTCTTATATTGTCTTCTTCATCTTCATCCTCAAATTGTTTGAAATTTACAGTTTAAGTTCTAGAAAACTAACAGTTCATTACAGTTCTGAAGAACTGAACATTGCTGCATGTCTAAAAAGACTGAATGGGGAAGTTTGGCCCATTCTATATTATTCTATTGTAGACGAATTAGACATCTCCAATCTTAAAACATAATTATATTTAATTCAATAAAAAACATATTATAAACTTGATCATTGAAATTCCATGGTATTTAATTGAAGTTAATTAATACTTGATTAAGCGGAACACTGGTTTTTCAATTATCTTTTTCTTCAATGTATATATATATAACTATGAAGGGCAATAA